>NC_141182.1:41045000-41180000 GCF_055505025.1 Bos grunniens | reverse complement strand
TTGGAAAGCCAGACAGACAGGGTCCCTGCCTCATGGATCTTATAGTCTCATGGGGGAAGAAAGACATTCACCCCAAATTACCCCGATAACTGAAGGAGGTGGCAATGATATCTGTGAAGGGGAAAAGCGAGGCAATTCTGGGATCATAAAGCAAACGACCCCATTAAACACTAGGGCTACCTGCCTGGTTTTCTCTCGTTATCTTCACCGATTGGGTAAAAACAGTCATAATGCTTTAGCCTTAAATATTCATATTTGGTATAATTATCCTCTGTCTGAAGGTCCGTAAGTGGTTTTTTCTTTGTCTTAGCTTCTATTAATCTTTTACCTTTCCTCTTTCTAATCTTTTCTTTTTCTTTGTAGTACCTTTTAAATATGTTTTCTTAAACTCTTTGTCACTGTTCTTTACACTTTAAAACTTTAACTCTGTTAGTTTTATTTTTCAAATGTCTAGTTTCCAGCTCTCTCTATCTAAGTTGGGAATTTTGTTTTTAAAAGTATTTATTGTCTTACTAACTAGTTATCTTAAATCCTGTTACTTTTCATCTTATCTTTCTAACTTCCCCTACTTCAACTTGTAACCTGTTCTC
This sequence comes from Bos grunniens, assembly GCF_055505025.1. NCBI lineage: Eukaryota > Metazoa > Chordata > Mammalia > Artiodactyla > Bovidae > Bos > Bos grunniens. The sequence continues at coordinate 41,179,410 of NC_141182.1, read as the reverse complement.
AATTTTTTCATTTTATTTTCTATTTATGTTCTGTAAGATGCTGTGCTGTATTTATCTTATTTGTTCCGTAAGCAGAGAAGAAGCTGGTGGAGGAGCGTGCCCTCCGCCCCTGGCGGGTCCCTTCCCCCATGCTGCCTGATGCCTTTTTCCTCCCAGTGTCCCAGAAGTTGCCTCTCCAGTTCCCTTCAAATGATGCCCGTCTCCTTCGATAATGATTCTTGAACAAACACCTCTGGGGCTAGTTACCTAGCAGAGGTCACAAGCAGCAAACCCTTTGACGTGGTAGCCTTCCCCAGATTCATGTTCATTTTAGTCTCTTTAGCAGAGTTCTCAGTCCCTAGTTGGCTGATGTGAGGGAAGGGTCCCACTGGGGAGAGACCTGCCTTTTAAGGCATCTGAAGAGCTGGAACTCGACGCTAGAGAGGTGCGGAGCCCAGAAACAGGGACCACAGTGGTAGAGGTGGGCCCCCTTGTGGGGCTGGTCCACAGAGATGGCCGTGGGTCATTCACAACTGGGCTTTGTTGTGGTCTCTCTCCACAACAGGAGTAGCTTCTGTGTTTGGGCTTGCTTTTACCTGATTATAAACTAATACATGATAACTGCAGAAGGCTACAAACCAAAGATGGGCTTCCCAGATAGCGCTAGGAGTAAAGAACCTGCTTGCCAATGCATGAGATATAAGAGATGCAGCTTCCATACCTGAGTCAAGCAGATGCCCTGGAGGACAGCATGGCAACCCACTCCAGTATTCTTGCCTGGAGAATCCCAATGGACAAAAGAGCCTGGCGGGCTACAGTCCATAGGGTCGCAAGGACTCGGACACGACTGAAGCAACTTAGCACACGCACACTCATAAACCAAAGACACACATAAAGAAGGAAAATGTCTGTCTTAAACGCTGCTACCCTGAGACAACCATTTGGTTTTACATTCGTTCAGATTTTTCTACGAAAAATATGCATATTTAATTACAGTTTCGTTTTTACCGAAAGAAAAAACAAACTCAGAAGATCATGTTATACACACTGACTTTGTAATCCGCTGTCGTCACTTCATAATATATTACAAATATCCTTGCAAGTCAAAAATACAAACCTGCAGTATCGTTTTCAACAACTGCACAGAATTTCATACGAAGAGAACCACGGTTTCCTTAGTCAATTCCTTTTTGAAGTGCATTTAAATTGATTTCAAAATTTTACCCTTATAAACTGAGCTGCAATAAATAAAGTTGGCCAGGGAGGTCTCTGGTGACCTAGTGGTTGGTTAGGACTCCCAGCTTTCCCTGCTGTGGCTCAGTCCCTGGTTGGAGAACTGAGACCCTCCAAGCTGCATGGCATGACCAAAAGAAAAAAATATATACTTGATCAAACATTTTTGATTATCTATTATTTGAGATATAGATAGCTAGATGATAGACAATCTTTGCAGATATATATAGTAATACTTTCGTAAGGGAAGAAGTGCTAAGAGAATGAGTAGATATCTATTATATTTAAGGACTTTGACATGTTTTCCTAATTAGTCTCTAAAAACTTTGTGTAAATATAAACACCCACTGGCAGACTAAAGAGTGATTTCTCCCAACCCTACAGAAAACACTCATTGTTATCAGGCTCATAAATCTTTGACAGTCTGAGGAGCAAAGGCATAAACAAATAAACCAAAACTATTTTAAATTGTTTTGTTTGATTGTTAATCAGGTTAAAATATTTTCATATGTTTACTGGCCATTTGTTTTCTTCCTCTGGGACTCGCACGTTCCTATTTGGAGGATCCTATAACATCCTGGTTAGAAACAGGCGTGCTGGTTAGGGCTTCTTTAAGTCTCAACCTCAGCAACAAAGTGGAGATAACAACGTGGATGCAACATCCATGATAGCAGCATCTGTACCTGTGGAGCCTGAACATGCCTGACACAACACAGGGATTCAGTGGATGTTTACTGAAAGAAAAGAGGGAGGGAGGGAAGAGACAGTCCTCCCTTATAGAGCTGCGGACAGGGAATGCTTGTAGAATCTTCTGTTCACTTCCTGACACACAGTGCTGTGCTCAATATGCCAGCACATTTGGAAAACTCAGCAGTGGCCACAGGACTGGAAAAGGTCAGTTTTCATTCCAATCCCAAAGAAAGGCAATGCCAAAGAATGCTCAAACTACCGCACAATTGCACTCATCTCACACGCTAGTAAAGTAATGCTCAAAATTCTCCAAGTCAGGCTTCAGCAATACGTGAACCGTGAACTTCCAGATGTTCAAGCTGGTTTTAGAAAAGGCAGAGGAACCAGAGATCAAATTGCCAACATCCACTGAATCATCAAAAAAGCAAGAGAGTTCCAGAAAAACATCTAGTTCTGCTTTATTGACTATGCCAAAGCCTTTGACTGTGTGGATCACACTAAACTGTGGAAAATTCTGAAAGAGATGGGAATACCAGACCACCTGACCTGCCTCTTGAGAAACCTATATGCAGGTCAGGAAGCAACAGTTAGAACAGGACATGGAACAACAGATTGGTTCCAAATAGGAAAAGGAGTACGTCAAGGCTGTATATTGTCACCCTGCTTATTTAACTTCTATGCAGAGTACATCATGAGAAATGCTGGGCTGGAAGAAGCACAAGCTGGAATATCAATAACCTCAGATATGCAGATGACACCACCCTTATGGCAGAAAGTGAAGAGGAACTAAAAAGCCTCTTCATGAAAGTGAAAGAGGAGAGTGGAAAAGTTGGCCTAAAACTCAACATTCAGAAAACAAAGATCATGGCATCTGGTCCCATCACTTCATGGGAAATAGATGGGGAAACAGTGGAAACAGTGTCAGACTTTATTTTTGTGGGCTCCAAAATCACTGCAGATAGTGATTGCAGCCATGAAATTAAGAGATGCTTATTCCTTGGAAGGAAAGTTATGACCAACCTAGACAGCATATTAAAAAGCAGAGATATTACTTTGCCAACAAAGGTCCATCTAGTCAAGGCTATGGTTTTTCCAGTGGTCATGTATGGATGTGAGAGTTGGACTGTGAAGAAAGCTGAGCACCGAAGATTTGATGCTTTTGAACTGTGGTGTTGAAGAAGACTCTTGAGAGTCCCTTGGACTGCAAGGAGATCCAACCAGTCCATTCTAAAGGAGATCAGTCCCGGGTGTTCTTTGGAAGGAATGATACTAAAGCTGAAACTCCAGTACTTTGGCCACCTCATGCGAAGAGTTAACTCATTTGGAAAAGACTCTGATGCTGGGAGGGATTGGGGGCAGGAGGAGAAGGGGATGACAGAGGATGAGATGGCTGGATGGTATCAATGACTCGATGGACGTGGGTTTGGGTGAACTCCAGGAGTTGGTGATGGACAGGGAGGCCTGATGTGCTGCAATTCATGGGGTTGCAAAGAGTCGGACACAACTGAGTGACTGAACTGAACTGAAGTGCTCTTAGGTGGGCAATTTTTTTCTCTTGGTTGGGGTATTATCTTTGTTATTGATTTGTGGGAACTTTCTCCACACAAAGAATATTAACTTCCCATCAGTCAAATAGTCCATCTGTATTTTCTTTTGTCCTTTTTTTCCTTCTAAATTTAAAAATAATATGTGTTCATCACAAAAAAAAAATCCCAATAATGCAGAAATAAATTTTTAAATTAATACAAAGTATCCTCAATCTTGCTGCCCATTTGGCCTGCAGAGAAAGAAACAGAAGCCAAAAAACCAGAGGTAAGAGGTATGGGATCCTTCAACCCAGGGAGTGGGGGATGGGACAGTGGCTGTCTCACCACCCAGTGATGCCCACAGGTGCCTGACCCCAAACCATGCTCGGCTGACCTCACAAGGGGGTGATGAAGGGCACCTGTTTTTCTCAAATGCTCCTTTTCTGTGAGCGCAACTTGGAGAACATTTCTATTATTTGCACAACGGATGTGGATGAAGATACTCTCATAATTTTCCATAAATGGAATCATAGTCTACCTGCTGTTTTGTAGCCCACTTTTTTCATTCAACAATATGTCATGGGCATCTTTCCAAGTCAGTAAATACAGGTCAGCCTCATGTATTTAACGGCTGCAAAGATTTCCTTTACTGTTCTTTGATTATTGACCGTTTGTATTTCTCCTTCTCTGAATTGCCTGCTCATGTCCTTTGACCACTTTTCTATTGGAGAATTTGTCTTTACCATATTGATTTGCAAGAGCTTTTTCCTTTGTACCAGGAATATTAACCCTTTGTCTATCACATATGCAGCAAATATTTTTTCTCATATTGCCTTTTGCACTTTGTGGTGTGAGAGATGTTTGTGCATGTGTGTGTCCACACATGCACGGGTATGCACACTGCTTAGAATTATTTAATTTTTATGCATTTAAATTCACTTAGCAAATATTTATTGAGTACGACAGTTCGTCAGTACTCTGCTCAGTGAAGGAGGAGTAAATCTGCCAGCCTTTATTCTTAGAGATTCTGGCTCTGAGGTTATGATTAGTAATGGCATCCCCTTCTCCACAATTACAAAAATACTTTACGTTTTCTTCTTGGCCTGAAGAGTGAGTTAGAAGTCCAATTTTTTAAAAAAGAGTGTTTCACATCCCTAAACTCATTCACTCATCCCAGAAATTTGACACCAATTTCTTTTACTCCTTTGCTGGGTGATACCCATAGGAACAGAACTCTGCTGGCCAGCCTACATCCCCACTTGCTGAAGGGTCAGTAAGTGCATTTCATATCCTATGTCCTTTTTCCTAAGAAAATAAAACATCTTGAGAAGACCTGGGTCCATGCGGGCTAACAGTGATGTGATGAGGAGTCTCTCCCATGAAGACCTCGGGGCTGCTCTCCAGAGAGGGTCTAGCTAAGTTTGCCCTTTCCACCCTCCATGGCCATGACCTGGCTGTTCACAGCTTGATCTCTCTTACCATGTCTCATGGGGGAAGGTCACCCCCTGGCCACCCTCAAGTTTAAGGGTATCCACGCTCTCTCGGTGCTAAAGAAAACTCTCGCCACCTGCATTCGCATCGGCCCGCCCTCGCGCCAAAGGATGCAGACCCCTCCACCTCCTAGAGCTGGCTCTCTGTGCTGAGACTTAACTTGCAGCCCCTTCTAGGTTAGCCTCCCACTTCTCAAGGCAAGTGCCTCTCTTCTCCCTGGAGCAGACTTAACACCCAAGGCATTTGGCTAGGTGGGTCCTTCAGGGAAGATCTGGAGAGGTCAACAGGAGCTGAAATTTTATTTTCGAGTTACTAGATAAATTCAACCCATCTAGATTTCACTCCCCCCTCACCACCTTTCACCACTGCCAAATCCCTAACAGTCTCAAGGTACCTCCCCTGGACCCACACCCCTGTGATCCCAGTGCACAAGTGACTTCCCTGAACGACCTAGAACCAGATAAGACACTGTTGGGGTGGTCCTCAGAAGATCTGCACAAGATACAGAATTATTGCGAATCAAATTCTATTTTCCCACTGACTTACATGATCATCTCAAGGATGTGTTATTCTCAGTACTGACTGGTCTTTAAGAAGCAAGCTCTTCAATCACTTTACTTTTATAAAATGAGCCCCTGATTCCCTAGCTGATAGAGGAGACAGGGTCCATGTCCATGAGAAGGGTTTAAGGATAACAGGGCAGACCAACACATAAAAACATGAAATGTAAGCCACAGTGCCCGTAAAGACAGGAAGGCGAGTTCCTGATACACAGGGACCCAGGGCAAACACCAGGAAGCTCTGTACAGTGTGTGCACTGGTTATGAGCCTGAAGTCACATAACCCTACGCTGAATCGAGTAGCTGCCTTTTGCTTTTAACGTTCAGCTTCTTTTAACTTCTCAAAGCCTCGGCTTCGTTTCCTATGAACTGGGAATGACAGCAGTGATGCTTACCACTTAGGGATGCTTTGTGGAGTCCATGAGACAAAACGCCTATAGAGCTGGGCATGGTATCTGGCACATATTAAGCCTTCAGAAAATATGGAGAGTGGCTGTGCTGCTCTTAGTATTCTGTGGGTAATCCCTTGAATAAGGCATGAGGGAGGGTGGGAAATTTTTCATAAAGTAAACAATTTGCCCCCAGTACTCACTTTTGCCATCTGAGATGTAATCCGGGGTAAAAGACTGAACCTCTGGTGACACAGCCTGAATAGAGCCCAATAGCACCAAGAGGAGGGGCAATAAGGCTCAAAGCCAGGGGAGTGGGCAGGGGGAAAAACCGAGGGCTGAGTGAGAACGGGGCCCCGGTAAGGTGGTGGCACTGCTGGGTTATGACAGGTGCCATCCTCTGAGAGCTAAGCCACTCTGAGTCTCTCCCAGATCCCCAGAGCAGGGGACGTCTTGGGTTGTTGGAGGCATGACCAGAACTACAAGAAGCAGTCTTTCCTGAAGCTGTGCTATCAACTGGAATTTAAGTTCACCCAAGAAAACATCTGCTCCAAGGGAAACAATTTTAAATAATCTAAGAAACTGCAGGAAAAAAAAAAAAAAACTAACTGTCTTGGCTGGGGCTGCTATATCAAAATACTGGGCGGCTTATCAACAATAGGAATTTATTTCTCACAGTTCTGAAGGCTGGAAGTCCAAGATCAGGTCTCAGCACACAGTCAGGCTCTGGTGAGAGCTTGCTTCCTGGCCTGCAGAGGGCTGCCTTCTTGCCATATCCTCAAGTGACAGAAAGGGAGCGATCCAGCTTTGGGAGGTCTTAAAAAGGGCATGGGTCCCATTCATGAGGGTGCCACCGTCATGACCTGATTACCTCCCAAAGGCCCCACCTCCAAATACCATCATATTGGAGACTAGACTTCAACATATGGAACTTAAGGTTAGCCAAACATTTGGTCCATAAGCTTAGTTGCTTGGGAAAAATCAGCTGGCCCCAAAATGTGGACTTGGGAGCAGTTCTGGAAGGAAATCTGGCTTTGGATTCTGAAGCCCCATGGTGAGGGGCCTGCACACTTTGACCCACTCTGAGGTCAGCCACAGGAGGGACGCTTCACCTCACCTTCACTCCGCCTGCCACCCTTTCTTTATGCCTGCCCACTGCAGCCCCTGAGCAGAGACCTCCACCAAGCTCTTGCTGGGTGTGCAGTATCCAAGGCCAAGAAGAATCTGAGTCTTTAAGACCCTTCTCCTCTCAGGCTTGAAGTCAAGGAGAACTATTGGACGACAGGCATCTGGAGAAGTCAGAACGACTGCTTTGCAAAACTAAGATAATCATATGAAATTTAAAAGTGTGTAAGGCACATCCTGTGTAAGTCTGAGGTAAAGTCTAAGGTCTGGATGTGTGCATATAAAAAATGTAAAGCAATCTTATTAAGACACTGTGACATTCTAGCAGTCCACACATATATACATGTACGTATACAGGGCTATGTGTCTTTTATCTAGCAGTCCCTCAAAAAAGCACAGATCCTGTATATAGAAACATGTTTTTCTATTGATTGTGATTATATTATTGGAGATGCGCTCTTCTGGGAAAAGAGGTGGTCTTTAAATACATCAAGCAACATTCAATAATGTAGCAATTTATTAAGATTACACATTTTAAGGAAAAATTAGAATTCTGTTTCCACAGCATCTGAGATAAAAAAGAAGAAGAAAAAGAAGTACCAAATATGAGTGAAAATAGCCAGGCTTATTTTTATTCTTGGCACTGTAACCTAAAGGCTCCAGTGAAACCAGCAGCGACAACTCAGCTGAACAGGATGGAGCCGGATTCCGAAGGGCCGGCTCTCGGCTCGCACCCCCGGGAAGCAGAGGCGGCGGCGGCGGCGGCGGCGGCGGACCTGAGGGTCTGGCTGTGGGACCCGACCTCCCTGAGCCTCATGCTCCCCTCTGCGACATGGTGCCTGGCACCCACCTCATCGAAAGGACCCAGCCCTGGGACACAGCAGCTGCTAACTCCCTATTTCTCACACTCTCATTTCTCTCCTCTTGTAGTTCATCATTTCCTATAGGCCAAAGAGGAACGCAATTTCTCCAGTCACTCAAAATACACAAGGAAAAGAGAAATGGGGGCACACATCTAATGGACTACCTATGGCGGATGCGGATACAGCTGCAAACTCAGTAAATGAGGCTTCCCGGGGCGCCCGTGGACTCTGACCCTGCTTAGATCTCCTGTATCCAGTTCCTGCATGCCAAACAAGGGACCGCACACACGTAACCACAACCCCACCCTCAAACCCACTTAAGCGGCCTCCTTGTGGAGAGCAACGTCTTAAAATATAACGCCTAACAATGCAACGCCTAACTCGGCGTCCTGTGGCCTCTTCAGGAGCATCCTCCAGCTTTCTTGTTTCAGGCCACCCCAGTTGAGCCCCACACAAGCCCAGGGCGGGAGGACAGGGGCAGCCCTGAGCCCAGGGCTTCATCTACAGCTCCGTGAAAATGAGGGATGCAAAGACACACTGGAGTGCCTTCACTGTTAAAAAGAAGGAAAAAAAAAAAAAAAGTGGGCTTAAGTCAAAAGTCTCCTTTGGTGATAAAGATTACCACGCGACAATAGAGCGAGATGTGTCAGGAGCTGGCCCTCTCTCATCCACGCGGGATGCGTCCCCCTGCCTGCTGGGTCATTGTGCATAAGGAATGACCCAGCCAATGGGAAGCCTATGGGTGGCTTATGCATGTTGTGATAAAATGTAAATGCACTAGAAAGGTCACTGGCAGAGTGATCATTACCATTGTGCACCTCGGACCAATTTGCCATTCAAAAGCATCATCGATGACTCAGGCCATTCACCGTGCCTCTTAAAGACACACACCCGGGGGCACACCCACGACTGATGGGCATTGTGGCTGCCAGTGTCTCTCGGTGTGTGCGTGTCAACACCTGCAGACACTACTTCCCTGGCATTTAAGCAGAGCTAAAGCGGAGGAGAGGACTGCCACTATGTCTACATCTTTGGCAAATAATCCCCCACCTCGGAAAGGGCATTGAAGCCTCTGAGCTGAGTTCCCCTAGAGGGCTCCTGGCCTACTGCTCTGGGGCCAAGGCTATGCCTTTGGGGGCAGAACACCCTCACCCATGCCCTAGTATGGAAGGAGGCTCCACCAGCATCATGGGGCACAGAATAAAGGCAGGACAGCCCCCTTTTCCCACGGTGACCCAGCTCACCTGCTCTGGGGCCAGCCTGAGACAGTCTCTGCCACGTGTATCCACAGAGGCCTTGAGCACCTAATGCACTCAGAAGGCCTGGAACTGTGTCCTCTGAGCCCCCGTCTCTACTCTTTTGCCTCCCAAATGTCATTTCCACTCCCCTAACTGCCCTGGCTGCCTTCCCCAAACCTTCTGTTCCCAGTGAGGGTTTGGTTCATCCAGTCAATAAAATTTTTCACTCACACCCATTCTGTGCAGCTCCCGTGCTGGTATTAACCAAACCCCAGCTCCCTGTCCAGTCCACTCTGTGTCACAGGACAAGCAAGTATATGGATCATTAGATGTCCTCCCACCCATCTCCAGGAGGAAGCATTAAGAGCCTAAAGAGATGTTTGGGAAGAACCGTGGGCATTCCCAGGAGTGACAGGTAGCCTGGCAGGGAGTGGGGCAGTAAAGGAGAACTTCATGGAAGAGATGGCACTTCAGCTGAGTCTTAAAAGATGGGTAGAAGTTTAACAAGTCAAGAAGGCAGAGGGCATCCCAGACAGAAGGGAAAGAGGATATAAAAGGACTAAGACATTCCCAGGTTGGCCCAGGGCCCTTCACGTGGTACAGGGTAAAAGGAAGAAGAAACTGCAGGAAAGGCGATCTAAGGCCCAAGTTCTCCTTACTCCTGGAGACTAGATCCCCAGGAGCCTTAGGAAAGTGCACGTTCCTACCCTCAAGAAGTTCATCCACCGAATAGTTACTGAGTCCCTGCACTGGTGGCATCTTCCATCTTTAAGGCAGCTGTCGTCAGTCAACAGCTTGCCAATAATAACAAAATTACTGCTGTGACTAGATCCTGATGTTTTTGAATCCTGAGGCTTTTGACCACCTTTCCAAAGGTAAAGCACACTGCTGCTGCTGCTGCTGCTAAGTCGCTTCAGTCGTGTCCGACTCTGTGCGACCCCATAGATGGCAGCTCACCCACTGCTAAAGCCATCCTCAACACAGACAGGCCTCCCTGCTCCACCTCAACAGGAATCTCTGGTGGCAACTTCTGCTTTGTATCTTGCTTCCACGAGCACACGTGCTTCCTTCCTTACTGTGAACCCCAGTCTGACTGGACCCGGGAGCCAAGAGGATTTTATTCAATCAGAGACCTCCGTGAAATGTGCTCTGGGCTGAGACCGAGTCAGGTAGCTGGTCCCAAGTTTTCCTTGGCTGTGCATCCTCAAGCAGGTCCCTTCTGCCCCACCTACGGAAGACGGTACTTCCACAGCATCTCCCCATCCTGATTCTGTGACTTCATAAACAACTGCAGCGCTCTCTGTTGGGCACGCTAGTGCATCTACTTGTGTGTCCAGAGACCAGCACGTTTCCTTCCAGGCCCCCTTCTCACATCCTCCTTTCCTAGTTCAGCACAGGAACCATTATTTGCTCATTTATCCAACAAACGTTTACTGAATGCTCAGAGCTACTGGGGACACAGCAAGCAGACAAAACTTCCTCCTCTTCCTAGAGCCCATCACCTTCTTTGAACTACCAGAAAGTGCTCACTCGCCATCTTACACATCATTACCTACAGAACATAGCCAGGCTCTCACTTGATTCTCACCTCCTTCTATGAGGAAGCAGGACAAATAGTAAGCTCAATTAAGTTATGTCATGTAGGAAGTACGATGAATTTGCATGACTTACCCAATGTTCCAAATACTACCCAAAAAAAAAGCTGAGTCAGGACCAACATCTTCTGGATTTTGGCCTAACTCACCGTCACCGGCTGAACAGTTTTTGACCATAAGGTGTAATCACAGGAAACATTCATAAAACCTCATAAAACCCATTCCCATGTGTTTGGTGGGGTATTGTTGAAGGGGTCTCTAAGCTCTGACAGAAGGCCCTTAAAAGGGCCCCTGGAGTTACTCTGGGCTATGCCTGCTTTTGTGCTATGGGGCTGATGGAAGGATGGAAGGAAGAAAGTCTAGGGAGTCAGCTGGAGTCCATTCCACTCTCAGAAACTGAGTCCAAAGTCGGCCTCCACCTTGGAAGCCGCCAGGCCAACCGCTACACTCTTCAGAGGGCAGAGTCATTCCAGTCTGGCCCAGAAGCTTTCAAAACCCAACTTGAAAAACAGAAAGGGCTGCATGAAACTTCAAGGCAGAGGAGGCAGCCTGTGGCTGCGAGGACCGCAGTGCGCCTGGGGACGACAGCAGCTCCATGGGGCAAACTGTGCGTTTGCTGGGATCCTGACATTTAGCTTTCATGGTCCAGTCACACCTGCTCCTCCCAGAAGTCTACCAACCATCCCTGCTTCTCTGTCTGCCCTCTATCTGTCTATGCAGATTTCCAAGCCAAATCGGTCCTCAATTCAGAATCAAATATTCAGGTTTTTCTAAACAATGCTTCTATATACAACTAATTATTCAAGTGTACCAGACCTTTTTTAAAAGAGCTTTTATCTTAGCAACAAAAATCTAAATAGAGGGAAAGACTGAGGATGAGGAGAAAGACACAGAAGCTCAAACGCCTTCTTTCTGTGCAATGACTGTTCCCTCCGTGGGTCTGAGAAGAGCTACAAACTCCCCAGGTATTAGAAGGATCACAGGAAACCTGAGCTCATCCCTTAACAGAGATGCCTAGTACCTCACTTCTGCCTAACGCACAGCATCCAGAATTTCATGCAGCCAGAAACCTGAGCTCATCCCTTAACAGAGATGCCTAGTACCTCACTTCTGCCTAACGCACAGCATCCAGAATTTCATGCAGCCAGGAGGGCCTGCTCAGCCAGACCTAGTGCTCAGGAACAACAGCTAAGAGGAGCTTAACAGGCTTCCCCACCACGATGTGTTGTTTTTCTCAGCAAATTCAGGACTTCTATGACCAAACATGGCCAAACTCTGATCTATTTCTGAAGGACAAGGATGCTTTCAAAGAACTCAGTTCTACCATAAATGCAGCCAGTGATGTGAGAGTTTGAATTTCTACCACCTGGATGCTCTAAAAGGTTCCAAATTATGGATTTGTTTTTCTTCTTTCTCTTGCTCTATGTGTCTATAAAATGAGCCTTTTAATCCAGCAAAGCTTGTCACATTTTCAATTTCTGTGCTAAGTAAAACAACAAAAAGTAAATTAGTGTTGCATATGTAATGGACATTAGAAAAAAGTCTGAAGGAAATTCTATTAAGCCCACTGCTTGGTTACCTCGTTCTTAACAGGGGCATGCCTATTTCTAAAGCAAAGCCTTACATTTTCTCCAACAAAGGTTTGACGTTCACTAAAATGTCAGCTAAAGTTGCCAATAAATACTTACTCACGGCTGGTGACTAGGCAGGGAGGGGAGGTTTAGTTACACACATTTTCATTAGTACATATACAGTAGAAAAAAATCTTCTAGTACTTAGAAACCAAAGTCATGACGGCTGCCCAAAACTATTTGCACTGAGAGATGGGCAAAAAAGAAAAAAGTGAGTAATAGCAAGGGAGATATTTAAGGAAAGCAATGATTGAACTTTAAAAAAATACTGCAGACTCAAAATGCTGGCGGCAGACTGACTGCTATTTTAACCAAAGCTGCTGATTTCTGAGAGGTCTTCTGCTTTTACATATTTGCGTCTTGCAAATGTTGGGCGTTATGGCGCTGAAATAGGTGTGGCTGACTCTGAAATTCAAGCTCACAGCAGTGCCTGTGGTCCGTGAACCAGTCCTGACAGGGCTGGCTAGTCAGAAGCAAAACTGGCTAGTTTTGAAACTACCATAGTATATGCTTTATCTCCACCGCATTTAAAGGATTTACCTATCTATCCTGCTGCAGACCCACTCATTGAGTAAGAGCCAACAGCATATGATTGTGTTAATTAATCTGCTATTGTGAGTAAAGGAACAGCTGCAGTGGTCTCGTGGATACGTTGTCAAAGGAAAACAATGTAATGTTAAGCCTCTGACTGCATATTCTGTTACAAAGGAGGTTTATGAGAAGTTAAATTCATAAATCACAGATCATTTTTATAATAATAATAAATAATATCTGACCTTTAAAAGGAAGGTTTGAGTGTTCTTAATTTCAGCTTGAAATATGTTCTGATATATGATACCTAAGCTTTAACCCAATTCTTTGTTTTGAAAACAAACATTCCCCAGAAATGATGGGAAGGGGAAGGCGCTATAGAAATGACCTCTGACTGAACGAGATCCCTGCCATTGTAGTTCTAACAAAGATCAGAGCCCAAAATATCAAGTTAAAAGAAAAACTTGTTGGCATGCGTCCAATGTCTCCTATAATAAAAACGCAATTTCTAATACTATGCAGAAATGGAGAGAAAGGGTACATTCATTATGGGAAACACACATATTATTTACATGGGCTTTATCTTTCTTTATGCAGATAAGGCACAGAGAGCACTTTCTGTCTAATTGATATTCTGTGTCCCTCCATGGTCCAACCTTCCCACCCCTACTCCCACCCAAAATGCAACCAGCACTCTGCGCCCCCCCCCTGCGTTCATCCAGCCCACGAGTGGTCAAGGCAAAAGAAAGTGAGCTGGACAAAGGGAAATAAAACCTTGTGTTCTGGGGCTTAATCCAGGGCAATAAATGGTAGCAAAACTCGAACAAAAACACAAGACTGATCAAGGACTATAAAGTTGAACTAGGGCTAATGAGATTTTTAAAGAATAATGTCTTGTATATCTTTGAAGAGCACTCATTAAAAAAAAAATGGGGGCTCCCCAACAGACCTGGGAGAAGGGACCCCTACACTTGGACACTACAACGCGCTCCTGTTCGGCACAACCTGGGGGACACGCGAGGCTGAGACTGAGATTTCCAGCACCTATCATTCAAGAGAATTCTTCTTACTATATAGGCCTCAACAGTATCCAGTTTCCAGTCTCCCCCGTTTTTAAATGAAAAATCCATTTGAGAGAGAAGACAAACCATCTGACTTCGGAATGCTGGGAGGGAGAGGGCAGGAGACACAGATGAAGTGGGTCTGATCTGTGCATCCCTTCCCTTTGTTCTGGGAGACCGCAACAAAGAGAGGCTATTTTTAGCTACAATTGGCATTGTATTACCAGGTACGTGTATCGACCTGATAACAGGAGAGGGGCTCAGAGCTCCCCCCTCGACAAACACGACAGAGCCATTTGCAGCAGGAGCTCACAAGCCCCAGGAAAGCAAACTTGGAAGAATGGTCTTAACCCAGAAAAATGTACTAAACAGGAGATGGGAGGCCTCCTGGCTTACTCTGCTCACCTTGTGCCATTGAAGGAACAATACCTCCAGAGTGCTATTCTTTCTGAAAGTTGCTTCTCTTAGAAGACATCTTAAAGAAGTTTATGGGGAGGAAAATTATTATGGGGAGGTAATTATCCAAAATACCCTGCCCCTTGAGCCAGGACACAGCTGACCATTTATTCTCAGGAAGATAAGCATCATCACCTTTAAGCCACATCACCTGAGATTCTCTGAAACGCCCTGGCAGACGTTTAAGCCATAGTTAAACACTCTTCTGACTGGATGTTGCCTCTTTAGCCGCCCCCGGGAGCCCAACCCCAAGATCTCCAGCGCCTGCTCACTTCTGTTCCCTGCTGACGCCCCCAAGCACAGTGCTGCCCCACAAGCAGCTGGACCATTAGTCACTGGGCTGGGGTGTCTGGCAAACAAAGTCTTCATTATTATCAACTTTCACATTTTTTTCTTCCAAATCCAAATTTCTCACTTTAAAATTTAAAAGCCCTTCTTTTTCTTACACCAAAATAAAAACTCTTCAGTGGGCAATCCCGAATACTTGACATTTCCTGGTATTGTACCACAGCAAGAGACACATGGACTTGGGGGCCTTAGGACATACTTAGGAGTGAGTGGCCTTTGGGTAACAATGGTGCCTTATTCCTGCTTTACAGGAAGACCACGTGGGAGGAGGAAGGAAACGCCCATGGCTGGCCAGCACAGAAGCTTCATCTCCGTGTTCAAACTTATCTGCTGGCAAGGGGCGCCCACGGTGACCCTATAAAGTTGCCACACAAAGCAATTTTGAAACCAATGGTCCCAGTTCCGCTTCCACCATGGGTTCAGCAAGGGATGTGACCACTATTTTCCATCTGTAAAATGGAGACCTGCCCAATGATACAGATCCCTCCCAGAGACGAAAGGGTCTGTATACAGTAAAATGCTACTGTTGCATATTTATGACTCTTCTATCCTGATGTAAGGAAACTTGCTTAATAGGATCTTCTCTCTAGTCACCCATTATCAAGAAAGGATGAACAAAAAGATTTAGGTTATTCAGCAACAACAACAACAACAAAACTATTTGCTGGTCTAAGAAGCTGTTAACTTGGTTAAGAAGAAAAATCATTAGCAATGGCTTTTATTCTCCCATAATCAGGGTTGCTCTTGCTGGCTCACACACACGTAAGCCAAATAGGATCCTTACAAAACCTTCTAACTTAGTTAAAACACATTCGAGGTATGTATATAGAAGGGACGATCTCAAGAGAAGCATGGGGGTCTGGGGGGCAAGTGGCCGGTCACAGAGCCCTAGAGAGCTAAGCCACAGGGGAAGCCTTTAAATATGATTAATGTTATTTAAATAGAAACAGTGATTTCCCTGGTGGTTCAGTCGGTAGAGAGTCTGCCTGCAATGTGAGGAGCCCAGGTTCGATCCCTGAGTTGGGAAGATCCCCTGGAGAAGGAAATGGCAACCCACTCCAGTATTCTTGCCTAGAGAATTCCATGGACAGAGGAGCCTGGTGGGCTACAGTCCATGGGGTCACAAAGAGTCAGACACGACTGAGTGACTAACTTTCACTTTCAAATATAAACAAAATAGAGATTCCATATAGTTTCATATTCCATGTTTCCTCTTAACATAATGTTACCATTATATTTTGAAGTTACTCTTCAACACCTGATGGTTAACGGCTATAGAAGGCTATATCATGTGGCTGTAACTTCCTTCATATTTCTGGGTTTTGTTTTAAATTATTTCTTTATTGGAGCCCCCACCCCCATGAGAGATGGGCCTTGTCCTCCTTCATGTTTGGGAGTCAGTCTTGCTGCCACATTTCTTAGCAATCTCAGGTTCTGAAAGAGAAATTCGGCTTGGTTTTGAGGTTCTCTGCTCTGAGGGGGCTGGCCTGGGTGATACCTTGGGGAGGCCAGTGTGCACTGTTCTGATTTTCCATGATCTATTTGTCAAGAAACCTCAGTGAGCAGCCCTGACACTTAATGAGACTCGAATGCTATGGAAACTGAAAGTAATAGATAAAAACAAAGAACAACAATAATTCACCATAAGGTGAATTTAGGGTACAAGCCAGAGGCCAATCTCCAACAAAAAAGAGATATCTTGCTAAAAACTGTATTAGCAGCAAAGACAAGCCCTGGCCACTCCTCTCCTCCAAGGGGAGCAGGGAACTCAGAGGCTGTACCTCTGTAGCCCAGAGCTCCAGAGCTCGTGCCGGCACCGATTCTGTGCACGCATCCCCACCCCACCCTCTGCCTCTGTGTTCTTCCTTTCAGACAGGGGTAGAGTGAACTCCATGTGGAAGTGTCTATGTGATTCCACACCAGGAAGAGTCTGCTGAGATTCTTGGATTAAAAAAACAGCTAAATGGTTTTCCTTTTTTTTGAATCTTTAAAATTAATAAGAAGATTTCTCCATGTGGAATGAAAGAGATCACATCTCATCATGAAAGGACTAAGGGAGAAAAAGAAAACACTTCCAAATTCCAGTGATGAGGAATTAATTCAAGAAGAGCCCCACGGAGTAGCTGGATATAATGGGCTCTTTCCGGAGCTGGGCTGAGGGGAGTTTAGCTGCCAACCTGATCACACTGTGGGTGGCAGGCCTCTGAGAAAACTTTGAAGGCCGCTGATATTGTCAAGACCAAGATTAAAAGTAAAGGAGACACTCAAGGTACCTGGTAGCAAGCATTTTACAGACCTATCTGGGACCAAGCCAGGTCTGTTCCATTGGAAGACCAGGTAGGTCAAGTGATATTCACCCAGACTGGGAAGGAATCTGTAAGTAGACATCAGATCCCATGAAGAAGAATTGAACAGGACTCTGCCACAGACATACAAGAAAAGTGACCAAAAACAGCTACCTGGGAGATGCCCAGCTCCCAGCAAAAGCCCTCAGTGCACTGGGTAATATTTCTGGAGCGAGTTGCATCCTGATATTTTAAGCTGAGAGTTTTATTGCTGCTGAAACCATACAGTTGAAAAGGAAATTGAACAGCCTTCTCTCTAAATCATCTGATTTATAGAAATTGAAATTGATTCATATAATTGGAGACCACTAATTATAGGAGTTGAAGAAGAAAGATTGTATGCCAAAGTTCTAATTGCTGAACTATCAAAGTTAGGCAAGATTTGTTTCAGGGAATGGGAAAAAATTGTCATTTTCAACGGAATGCCAGGGAATATGATCATTATGCTGGTTTACTACCATGTCTTTGGTCCTCATGTAAAACTCTCTAAGAACAAAGCAGTAAGTCTGTCCTTCCTAAGAGTCACCAGAGGGTTGGCTCTCCTGAACCTTTTTTATTATTAGAAAAGGAATGTCATGCATTATAAAGTACGGGTGTGTGAGAGAGAGAAACCAAGAAGACTCTACAGTTTTTGTGCCTGAAAGCCCCTCACAGTAATCATTCCAGCATTTCTCTTCCAGTGCTGTCCTGTGTGGAGAAGGCAATGGCACCCCACTCCAGTACTCTTGCCTGGAGAATCCCATGGACGGAGGAGCCTGGTAGGCTGCAGTCCATGGGGTCGCCAAGAGTCGGACACGACTGAGCGACTTCACTTTCACTTTTCACTTTCATGCATTGGAGAAGGCAATGGCAGCCCACTCCAGTGTTCTTGCCTGGAGAATCCCAGGGACAGGCGAGCCTGGTGGGCTGCCGTCTATGGGGTCACACAGAGTCGAACACGACTGAAGTGACTTAGCAGCAGCAGCAGCAGCAGCTGTCCTGTGCACATCTTTTCATCTGTTCACACTCCTGGTCTACACTCAGTTCTGCTTCCTTCTTTTGTTCTTGTGCACAGTCCTGAAAACCATCACTTTGACTGACTGCGCAACTGTCCATCAAGGAGATCTGGTTCCATGGAATACCCCAATGCCATATATTTAGCTCAATTCCCGTTTTAATTTTTGACATCTTAAATGGTGCTATCATGAACATTTTCACGCATATAGCTTTTTCATACTTTGGATAAATTCCTTAAAATAGATCCTCAGAAGCAGAATTACTGGGTCAACGAGTTTAACATGTTATTACTCCTGATAGGTATTGACAAATTGTCTTCTACGGGGATGTCAGCCGTTTAGAAAGCCACCAGCATTACTGAAAGTCCCGATCCCCTGCATCCTCGGCAGCCAGGAGACTCGGCTTTAAATAACAGACCAAAAGTGGCCACTGATTACTTAAGTTTGTGATTTTTAAATACTAGGACAGATGACCCGTGTTCCTTATATTTGGTACTTGTATTTCCTCTTAGGCAAATTATCCATACTTGCCCTTTAGCTGAACCAAGAAAATGTAAAGCATTTGGCCCAAGTGGACCAACAGCAGATAAGTGATTATAGAAAACGCAAACACCAGGAGCAGACCGAGCCCCTCTCACTTTCCTGATGCATCAGTGTCCTGCCGACCACCCCATGGTGAGAGCGTACCCCCGCTGGGCTGAGATGAGCCCTCCAAGGCCATGGCTTCTTGGAGCTCATCTCCCCTCACCGTGCCTTCTCTAGACTGGCAATATGATAAAAGAAGGTTTATGACTTCCTCTGGAATTCAATTTTGCTAAGGAGGTAGACTAAATTAAGAAAAAAATCTGAGAAAGTGATATTCATTTGGAACAAGTAAACAACACCAACAAATGCAAAATAGTTTGATTTTGCACTCTTACAGCACTTTGCTGAGGCTGCTGCTAAGTCGCTTCAGTCGTGTCTGACTCTGTGCAACCCCAGAGATGACAGCCCACCAGGCTCCCCCGTCCCTGGGATTCTCCAGGCAAGAACACTGGAGTGGGTTGCCATTTCCTTACAGCATTTTACAAAGTAATTAATCCTGTAACAAAGAAGAGATACCACCCCCTTTTACCTGAGTTCCAGGAAAATAAAGAGCTGTTCCAAACACTGAGTTTCAGAGTCTTTGCTAAAGAGACCAAGAATAGGAACCCTCCCCACCCCACCCCCAAAAAAAGAAGAAAGAAAGGAGGGAGGGAGAGAAAAGAGTAGAAAAGAAAGTCTACTGCTTGAAAACAAGGCATGCATGGGTTCTGCACAGAGGTGAGCCTTAAAAATGTCTAGAAGATGCCTTGAAGCAGCAAATCAATAAGAGAAAGAAAGTAGATGAATGGTTGTCTAGGGTTGGAGGGAAAGGGGAGTAGAGACTCACAGTTAAAGGGTACAGGGCTTCTTTCTGAGGTGATAAAAATCTTCTAAAATTGATTTTGGTGATGGTTTACAACTCTGAATACACTGAAAATCATTGAATTACATATATACTTTATATGAGTGAAATGTATACAGTGTGAATTATCTCAATAAAGCTATTACAAAAAATAAGTATCTACAGGCTTAGATACTTAGATACTCTTGAGAGTCCCTAGGACTGCCAGGAGACCAAATCAGTCAATCCTAAAGGAAATCAACCCTGAATATTCTTTGGAGGGACTGATGCTGAAACTCCAACACTTTGGCCACCTGATGTGAAGAGCCAACTCATTGGAAAAGACCCTGAAGCTGGGAAAGACTGAAGGCAGGAGAAGAAGGGGACGACAGAGGATGAGATGGTTGGACGGCCTCACCAACCCAATGGACATGAGTTTGAGCAAGCTCCAGGAGATGGTGAGGGACAGGGAAGCCTGGTGTGCTGCAGTCCAAGGGGTCGCAGAGAGTCAGACATGACTGAGCGACTGAACAACAACAACATCTAGAGGCTTAGAGGAATGAGGGAATGTAATGAGGGAAAAGTGCAAGAGAATATTGTTAGCCAAGAGAAAGAAAAAGAAAGAGGAGCAACAGTTATGTGACATATTTAAGAACCAGAAAGAGAAGAAATACCCTGAATAGCTGAATTCAGGTTTCTGCAACATTCACTCAACATTCAACAAAGTATATGGAGTGTCTCCTGGGTGATTAGGTATGAAAAAAAAAGACAGATAACTGTGACGTGGTCTGGAGGGTGCACTGGACGTACTGTGGTAGACAGATGGCTGGGTACCCCAGACATCACCCCAGCCACCACCCTCAACCCCAAGTGAAGACGTCTTCAAAGGGAGGCTGGAGTTAGCCAAGCAAAGAGATGGGGAAGCGCTATTCCAGGTAAAAGAGGTGGAGCAGGCAAAGACCTTGAAAAATGAATGAATGTTCACTCACTGGAGATCACAGAAGTCAGGCCAGCCAGAAGCCAGACTGGGGATAAAGGAAAGCGGCTGCAGAGACAGACCAGGGCTCCACCCCAAAGGCTCTCGTCAGATGGGGGGCCTTTTTCTAGGGGACAATGGGAAACCCCTGAGCAGCTCTAGACTGCGAATAAGGGGTTTGATCAGATTCTTGGGGTTTTGGTTTGGACCTGGTTTGGAGAGACAGTAGGCTCCAAAAAGAAAGACCAGAGAGAGGCTATGATTAAGAGGGAAAACCTTGGGGATATGAAATAAGGCCATGTTGTGGAGACTATGGGGTTCATTCAAGAGTTCTTTAAGAAGTGGAAGCACAGGACCCGTGGCAGTTTGGGAGGGAGATATCTTGGCTATCTCCTGGGCTTCTGGCAGCCGACAGGTGGGTAGGGTACTGTTCACCAAGCCAAGGGCATAGGAGGAGGGGCCCCTTTGGGGGTGGGGTGTTTGGGATCTGCTGAGAGTGAGGGGCAGTGGAAGTAGGAGGGAATTGGCCCTGTCTGGAGACCCTGGAGTAGGTCCTGTCTGGGCTCTGAAGCATTTTGCAGAGGGCAGCAGGCCACGTCCTCCTGGGAGCCAGCTGACCTCACCCCGTATTCTGGCACCCTGGAACCCACAAGCATGGCAGAGACAACCCAGAGACGAGGAGGGATATGGGAGGGGCACAGGGATGCCCTCAAAGAAGAGGGCAGTCCACAAGGTCACCAGTCCAGGGCTGGACGTAGGACAAACACAGCACAGTGGCCTGAGCCTCACAGTCAGGTCAGGGCTGAAATCTTCAGGATGTGAGGCAAACTCAGGGCCTTCCCTGCCCTGGAGAGCAGACCTAGTCCAAACGGTGAAGGAGGGGGCTCCCCCTCCCTTCATGGTGCTCATAGGCACCAGGTGAAAACACATGGGGGAGTTGTGGGGGAGCCTGAAGGAGGAGGTGCAGAAACGGTGGCCTTGCCACAGGCCACCCAGGGAGATGGAAGAAATAGGGGGCTTACTCTGTACTCAAAATTTCCAGTTCAACCGGTCAGGAGGCTGGAGGAGGGACTGATAGGAACTTTCACTCTCTGACTACCCAATCAACCTATTAGCTGGCCAAACAGGTGGGCATCAGACATTGCCTATTATCACTGTCGTCTTCATTCACGGGCAAGATCTTGGCCTAACTTGATGATAACTTCATTTTCCAGACTGTGGAGAATATAATTAGGGGGGCTTTATTTTTTTACTCTGGATGTAGTTCTAACTAATGAGGAGGAACTAGTTAATGCAGAAAAGACAAGAATCCTGGACAACTACAATTATGTCATCTCAAGTTCCCAATTCACTGGGTGTGGTAGGCTGAGCAGGACAGGATCACGGGGATGGGGCAGAGTTGGAGTCAGACGCACATGATTTCAAATCCAGGCTCCAGCCCTTCCTGTACAACGCTGGAGGAGTTACTTAACATCACTGAACCTCAAATCCCCCTGAGTCCCTAGAGAATAAAATCAGTACCTATAAGACATTATAAAGGTTAAACCCACTTAACAAGTTAGCATACTGAATGACATTTGTTCAAAAACACTCAATACATGTTTATAAGCCATCCTTAACCAACATGTATTCTAAATTTTATGTCAGAGTTCAAAACACTTGGAGTAAAGAGATGTAGAATTCCAGGGCATAAGAGGCTAGGCAAGCAGATGGCTCAGTAAAAGATACGGATGCTCTCAAACATGCCATGAGGCCTGTGTAACCAGGAAGGTCCCAGTCAGGGAGGAGAGGGCAGCATCCAGGGAAGGCAGTATGATCTTCAAAGATAGATTTGAAAAGAACAGAGCGGCTTACACACCCATATACATGTGGATGTACACATATTCATGTACATTCACACACATGCATACACACGTAAATGTACACATACACATATTTACACATATACATATATATTTGCAGGTGCTGGAGCGGTGGCTGCACGGCGCTCGAGCGACTGTGAAGAGATGCCCCACATCCAAGAACAAAGGAGAAGCCCCAGCAGGACCGTAGGAGTGACGGAATCGCATTTAGACTCAAACCTCATAGCCGCCAGAAATGCTCAGAGGGCTCAAACAAACCTTGTGCGTGCCAGGACCCAGAGACCCCACAGAGACTGAGACAGAACTGTGTTTCAGCATCTCCTGTGGAGGAAACGGTCAGCAGTGGACTACCGGAGGGACAAGGGCTCTGGGTGCAGTAGACCGGGGTATGGCACAAGCCCTCTTGGAGGAGGTCGCCACTGACCCCACCATCGAGCCACCAGAACTTACACAGGACTGGGAAACAAGCTCTTGGTGGGCACAAACAGAACTTTGTACATACCAGGACCCAGGAGAAAGGAGCAGTGACCCCACAAGAGACTGACCCAGACTTGCCTGTGAGTGTCCAGGAGTCTCCGGGGGAGGCGTGGGTCAGCAGTGGCCTGCTGCAGGGTTGGGGGCACTGAGTGTAGCAATGATTGCATGGGACCTTGTGAAGGGGGTCGTCATTATCTACATTACCTCCACCATAGTTTCGTTGTTGAGTCATGAAGTCGCTCAGTTGTGTCTGACTCTTTGTGATCCCATGGACTGTAGCCCACCAGGCTCCTCCATACATGGAATTTTCTAGGCAAGAGTGCTGGAGTGGGTTGCCATCACCATAGTTTGGCCCCAGGTGAATAACAGGGAGGGAACACAGCCCCGCCCATCAATAGAAAATTGGATTAAAGATTTACTGAACATGGCCCTGCCCATCAGAACAGGACCCAATTTCCCCCTCAGTCAGTCTCTCCCATCAGGAAGCTCCCATAAGCCTCTTACCCTTCTCCATCAGACAGCAGACAGACTGGAAACCACAGTCACAGGAAACTAACTAATCTGATCACATGGACCACAGCCTTGTCTAACATGAAACTATGAGCCATGCCGTGTAGAGCCACCCAAGACGGATGGGTCGTGGTGGAGAGGTCTGACAGAATGTGGTCCACTGGAGAAGGGAATGGCAAACCACTTCAGTATTCTTGCCTTGAGAACCCCATGAACAGTATGAAAAAGCAAAATGATACGATACTGAAAGAGGAACTCCCCAGGTCGGTACATGCCCAATATGCTACTGGACATTAGTGGAGAAATAACTCCAGGAAGAATGAAGAGAGGGAGTCGAATAAAAAACAACACCCAGTTGTGGATGTGACTGGTGATGGAAGTAAAATCCAATGCTGTAAAGAGCAATATTGCATAGGAACCTGGAATGTTGGGTCCATGAATCAAGGCAAATTGGAAGTGGTCAAACAGGAGATGGCAAGAGTGAACATCAACATTTTAGGAATCAGCAAACTAAAATGGACTGGAATGGGTGAATTTAACTCAGATGACCATTATATCTATGACTGTGGGCAAGAATCCCTTAGAAGAAATGGAGTAGCCATCATAGTCAACAAAAGAGTCCAAAATGCAGTACTTGGATGCAATCTCAAAAACGACAGAATGATCTCTGTTCGTTTCCAAGGCAAACCATTTAATATTACAGTAATCCAAGTCTATGCCCCGACCAGTATTGCTGAAGAAGCTGAAATTGAATGGTTCTGTGATGACCTACAAGACCTTCTAGAATTAACACCCAAAAAAGATGTCCTTTTCATTATAGGGGACTGGAATGCAAAAGTAGGGTGTCAAGAAATACCTGGAGGAACAGGCAAATTTGGCCTTGGAATACGGAATGAAGCAGGGCAAAGGGTATCAGAGGTTTGCCAAGAGAACGCACTGGTCACAGCAAACACCCTCTTCCAACAAGAGAAGACTCTTCACATGGACATCACCAGACGGTCAACACTGAAATCAGATTGATTATATTCTTTGCAGGCAAAGATGCAAAGATGGAGAAGCTCTATACAGTCAGCAAAAACAAGACCAGGAGCTGACTGTGGCACAGATCATGAACTCCTTATTGCCAAACTCAGACTTAAATTGAAGAAAGTAG
Organism: Bos grunniens; assembly: GCF_055505025.1. NCBI lineage: Eukaryota > Metazoa > Chordata > Mammalia > Artiodactyla > Bovidae > Bos > Bos grunniens. The sequence continues at coordinate 41,154,971 of NC_141182.1, read as the reverse complement.
GGAAAACCACTGGACCATTCAGGTATGACCTAAATCAAATCCCTTACAATTATCCAGTGAAAATGAGAAATAGATTCAAGGGATTGGATCTGATAGACAGACTGCCTGAAGAACTACGGATGGAGGTTCATGACATTGTATAAGAAGCAGGGATCAAGGCCATCCCCATGGAAAAGAAATGCAAAAAGGGAAAACTGTTGTCAGAGGAGGCCTTACAAATAGCTGTGATTAGAGGAGAAGTGAAAGGCAAAGGAGAAAAGGAAAGGTATACCCATTTGAATGCAGAGTTCCAAAGAATAGCAAGGAGAGATAAGAAAGCCTTCCTCAGTGATCAATGCAAAGAAATAGAGGAAAACAATAAAATGGGAAGGTCTAGAGATCTCTTCAAGAGAATCAGAGATACCAAGGGAGCATTTCATACAAAGATGGGCACAATAAAGGACAGAAATGGTATGGACCTAACAGAAGTAGAAGATATTAAGAAGAGGTGGCAAGAATACACAGAAGAATTATACAAAAAAGATCTTCATGACCCAGATAATCACGATGGTGTGATCACCAACCTAAAGCCAGTCATCCTGGAATGTGAAGTCAAGTGGGCCTTAGGAAGCATCACTACAAACAAAGCTACTGGAGGTGATGGAATTCCAGTTAAGCTATTTCAAATCCTAAAAGATGATGCTGTGAAAGTGCTACACTCAATATGTCAGCAAATTTGGAAAACTCAGCAGTGGCCATAGGACTGGAAAAGGTCAGTTTTCATTCCAATCCCAAAGAAAAGCAATGTCAAAGAATGTTCAAACTACTGCACAATTGCCCTCATCTCCCATGCTAGTAAAGTAATACTCAAAATTCTCCAAACCAGGCTTCAACAGTACATGAACTGTGAACTTCCAGATGTTCAAGCTGGTTTTAGAAAAGGCAGAGGAGCCAGAAATAAATTGCCAACATCTGTTGGATCATCGAAAAAGCAAGAGAGTTCCAGAAAAATATCTACTTTTGCTTTATTGACTATGCCAAAGCCTTTGACTGTGTGGACCACAACAAACTCTGGAAAATTCTTAAAGAAATGGGACTACCAGACCACCTGACCTGCCTCTTGAGAAATTTTTATGCAGGTCAAGAAACAACAGTTAGAACTGAACATGGAACAACAGACAGGTTCCAAATAGGGAAAGGAGTACATCAAGGCTGTATATTGTCACCCTGCTTATTTAAACTTATATGCAGAGTACATCATGAGAAACGCTGGGCTGGATGAACCAAGATTGCCGGGAGAAATATCAATAACCTCAGATATGTAGATGACACCACCCTTATGGCAGAAAGTGAAGAGGAAGTAAAGAGCTTCTTGATGAAAGTGAAAGAGGAGAGTGAAAAAGTTAGCTTAAAACTCAACATTCAGAAAACTAAGATCATGGCATCTGGTCCCATCACTTCATGGCAAATAGATGGGAAAACAGTGGAAACAGTAACAGACTTTATTTTGGGGGGCTCCAAAATCACTGCAGATAGTGATTGCAGCCATGAAATTAAAAGACGCTTGCTTCTTGGAAGAAAAGTTATGCCCAACCTAGACAGCATATTAAAAAGCAGAGATATTACTTTGCCAACAAAGGTCCATCTAGTCAAAGCTATAGTTTTTCCAGTAGTCATGTATGGATGTGAGAGTTGGACTCTAAAGAAAGCTGAGCACAGAAGAATTGATGCTTTAAACTGTGGTGTTGAAGAAGACTCTTGAGAGTCTCCCTTGGACTGCAAGGAGATCCAACCAGTCCATCCTAAAGGAAATCAGTCCTGAATATTCATTGGAAGGACTGATGCTGAAGCTGAAACTCCAATACTTTGGCCACCTGATGTGAAAAACTGACTCTTTGAAAAGATCTTGATGCTGGGAAAGATTGAAGGCAGGAGGAGAAGGGAACGACAGAGGATGAGATGGTTGGATGGCATCACCGACTCAATGGACATGAGTTTGAGTAAACTCTGGGAGTTGGCAATGGACAAGAAGGCATGGCACGTTGCAGTCCATGGGGTCACAAAGAGTCGGACACGACTGAGTGACTGAACCAAACTGATATATATTTGCTGAGTGAATCAAGTAATTGATTGATGATTTGGATAAAATATAAGAAGAGGAACAAACATATTACCAGGGAATATTAGACATAAGTGGCTGGGACTTGCAATGACCTTCTCTTTGGCAAAGGCTAAGGGAGTCAAAACATTATTAAGTATAGCCAAAAAATCTCTCTTAAAAAGTTCAATTCAGAGCAAGAAACAGACAGAGGAAGGAACTGTAGATCTGCTGTAAGGAGCGATGACACCAAGTCAAGCAAGTGATGGAGAAGACAGGATTGTTTATGTCTGCTCAGCAACAAGAAGGTCCTAGAGGGACTCATTGACCAAAGGGAGCCTGAGACAGGTAAAATATCTTCAGAGAGTCCACGTGTGCTTGGCTAGAATTCCCATCTCCAGGCTCTGGGAATTCCACACTGTGGTACTGAAAGAGCTTGTAAAGCAAGTGCTGAATGCTTTGGTGGTGATATTTGAGGAACTGTGGAGAAGGGGAAGCTAAACCCTTCAGGTCACAGACAATTGATCCCAAGTATGATTTTAGCCTAGATGTTACTTTTTAAAAGCAGCTGGGGAAAACCAAGATGAGGGAATGGCAATCCCAGGAGCCCAGTGTGGGCGCCCCAAGACCAGCTGCATCAGCCCAGTCTGCAGGCTGGCAGGACAGAGAGCTGCATGAGACATGGGGCATCTGCATTTCTGCAGGGCATTCTGATTTCCGTGGGGATAAAGAGGAGAAATGTGAGCCTAAGCAAGAAACAGACGTGGCTAAGTGGCTGGATAACCAGCCATGCCAAACGGTGCAGAGTAACGGGACGTCCTGAAGGCCCCGTGAAGAGCGCTGGGTGATGAGCAGAGCTGCACTATGGGCTGTTTTACCAATGACCTGCACAGAAACCCAGGAGGTGTGAGTAGCACAAGTGCAGGTGGCCAGTTCTGGGCAAGTGGGGTGCTGGGCACGAGACACCCTGAATGAAGATGAGACGCTCTGAAAGCACCCTGATCACTAAGCCAAGGGACTAAACTGAGTGATGCCATTAAGCAGTTGCTGGTCTTTTTCACATCCAGTCTGTGGTAGAGGTGGCTGCCAACCAACCATCCGTGTCTCCTTCCACACATGGGGTGGTTGCCACAAGTGGAACCCCAGCCGGGACATGTCCCAGGCTTAACCAGCCAGCTGGGGTCATGTGACCGAGCTGCAGCCAATGGAATCTGCACAAAGTACCCCATCTGCAAGTCTACCCATTGGCCCCTACCTGTCCTCCTCTCAGTCTCCCCTTTCCCAGCAGCAGATTTCAAAGCCTTTCATGATCTTGAAACCACATACTAGAAATGCTGAGAGTCCACTGGTCCCTAAATGAAAGCTGCTTATGTCCAACACTGGTTGGATTTTTTGTGAGAAAACAGATAAGTCATTGTGTCCTGACACTGTAACTTTAAGAAATATCTACCACATCAGCCAGCACTATCCTAACTAGTAACAGGGTCCAAACCCCAGAGCATCAATATAGGAGTCTGGAGAGGACAGGGCTTTAGCCCCATCCCTGAGAAGGACTTTGGGGATCAGCCAGGGAAAAGCTACTCAAGGGCAACAGAGAATCAGTGGGTCCCAGACAAGCAAATCCAGCCTCAGAAACAAGGCAACAAAAATGGGACGGGCTTCTCCGAGCAGGCTATATGCACTTAGCACACAGGATCGGACCAGTGAGGAATAAGATGGTAGGCAGGGCTCAAAGCAACAGGATATTTGTCTCCTGGCCCTGGGAGAGCCAGACCTGGGAAGCCTAAGACCAGAGTTGGGGAGCAGTTTCAGGATAATTAAAAAGAGAAAAACACACACACACACACAATAAGAAAGAGAACGTTTCCTGAGTGCCTGACTTGTAGAAGGAGGACCAGGACCATTCTTTGGCACAACAGCTATGGGAGGAAGGCATGCTCCTCCCCAGGGTATACGCGGGGAGGTGGAGAGTCCAGTCCAGCTGCTGCTGTGTGCACAGTGGGGGCTTCCCCAGACCTTACTCAGGCCTGGGGGTTGAGTGGGGGAGTGACCTACCAGGAGGTGTGTAAGCAGGCAAGAAACCTTGGCTGCTCAAATGAGAGTAGGCAGAGTTAGACCACAAGACCCTCCCAACCTTGAACCCTCTGCCCAGGAGCAGACAGGAAGTTTACATTAAATCAGCAAAAATGACTTCATAGCATAGATTTCTTAATATCTGATTCTCAGGGTCAGACTTTCTCCTGGGGGAAAGAAAACACCAAAGGATTATCCACAAACCAGCTCTTGGGACACGATCAGTCAGCATACAGACCCACACACTCTGACCTCCTTCTTCAGCCCTTCTGAGGTCTGGAAAGTGGGTGCAAGGAAGTCGGTACTGAGAAGTCGCACAGTGGCTTTCTTTCTTTCTTTTTTAATAAAGAATGGCTATTTTTATTCAGGGCTAGAGGAAATACACAGGTTTTTATGTCTACAGAGTAAAAGAACTCCATCTCCTGACCTAAGTCTCCTACAACAATAGAAGATCCCTGAGACAAAGGGAAAGAACGTTTTTTACAAATTCTAGACGATGATAACTACCATGAGTCTCCACTTCACTTAAGTCCTTTCATTCATCAGCTAAACTTGAGAGTCTGCAGCTATTGTCCCTGACTCTGCATCCTCAGCAAAGCACAGTAAGGAGAGCTCAGTTTCCGGCGGGGAGAGATGCGGCCACCGGCAGTGCGAGCCCTCTGCCCTAGCACTCCAAACAAATTACCAGGTTGTCTAGAAAGTAGCAGGAACCAACTGCTGCAGGAAAACCCCACTTTCTTCAAGTCATAAAACAGAGCAGTTCTACCAAAGGAAGATTCATTTGAAAGGAAGCCAAAAGATCTGTTTTATGCCTTGGGTGGTTGCTATTATATAAATGCATGCATGTTCTATCACTTTGCAGAGTATCATTCAACACACTTGTTCTATCAATACTTATCACCATATTATTGTATCACAAATATCCTGTCTCATGAACTGCTCCAGGCACTGGACTACCCAAGCAGATGAGACAGACACCATTCCTGCCCTCATGAAGCTCACAATTCTAGCGGGGAGACAGATCATATGCTAAAAAAAAATAAATAAATAAGACAATTTCAAATAGTTACACATATAAGAGTGATGGAATGGTTAGGAACCACCAGTGGAGAGCGGGCCACAAAGGAGGTGAGCTTTGACCTTGGGTGAGTGGTCATAGAAATGTAGAGAAGGATGGAATTTTATGCAGAGAAAACAGAAGTGCAAAGCCCTAGGGAAGGTCCATAGCAGAGTGTTTTGAAGAGCACTAAGCAGACCAGCATAGCTGGAGAGTAGCGAGTGAGAGCAGAGCTGTGGGACCTAAAGTCCCAGAGGCAGGCAAGGCAGAGGAAGAAGTTGGCAGGGCTGTAGGAAGCCACTGCAGTCTTTGAGACATTCTTCTCTCCTCTCCGGGGGTTGAAGGAACCATTAAGAGAATAGAGGCCCAAGCGGTTTGTCCCCTATTCCCACTGTGTGCCGTCTTCAACCACAGGGGCAAGGAGCCACAGAGAGATTCCGTATTCCTACTTCTTGTTAGATTTAAAGTCAGTCCAATTGAATAATCTCAAAAAGATACTTTATTCTTTGTAAGGCAATATTCCTTCCAGAACAGTCAATGTTGAACAGTTTGACATTTATTGCTACCCATCAGAGGCCGATTCTCATTGAATTGTATGCAGTATGTGTCCACAACTTAGCGACATTCTCCCGCTTAGGTAAATCCATGTGCACCATTACAGATAAATTAAATCACCTACAACTGTTTACCTACTGGAAAAAAAAAATCCGAAACGGAAAACCAGGATCCCCTAAATTCCATTTTTCTCATTCCAAGAACACATTCAGGGTCCATTTGGAACAAGGGGAGGGGAGACGAGTCACCACAGAAGGAAGGAAGCAGCGGGTGCCTTGGGCCCATCTCTGCAAACCCAGGAAGGAAGGGTCTGAGACCTCCAGGAGCCACGTTCCTCTCTAACACATGGGAAAGACCCACAAGCTCAGTAAGCACCTGGGAGGGTCCAGGAAGATTCTGTCCCTGTCCTCATAGGGCTCAAAATTCAGAATAAAACCACCAAACAAACTTCACTATAAAGTGACAAGCCCCTAGGAAAATTTCAGACAAGGAAGCAGAGAGTTCTAAGCCTCCCCAAGAGTGGACGCAGCCCCAGTGATGCTTCTCAGGATGTGGGCAGGATATGCATGTGGCAAGATGGCAAAGAAAGCAATCCAGGAAGGGTACCCCATCAAAAGCACAGCTGGGACATGCTGGGGATCCAGGTAGGCTTTGGGCCAGCCAAGGTTCGGGGATCAAGTAAAAAGGAGCTGGGCAGCCTGGGTGGGAGGGCAGTGGGGAACTGCAGCAACCCCACCTCTCCAGAGCTACCCTGGCAGCTGCGGGATGCACACGGGATTCCCACTGTCACTGACCAAGACGACAAAAGGAAGGGAAGAAAAGGGCAATAACCTGTGTCTGCCAGTGGGGGAATGCCTATAAAAGTAAGCAATACCGTGGCATATCCATCCCATGATCATGCTACAGTGACATGAAAGGAGCAAGTCAGGGCTCAGTCATAACACAAGGTGACCTTTAAGCCACATCACTGGAAGAAAAAGGCAGGTTGCAGGATGTTAGGATGGTACCATTTATGGTGAAGAAAAGAAAGGAAGGGAGGGTGGGAGGAAGAAAAGGAAGGGGGCGATGGCGAGAGAAGGGGCAGGGGAGAAGATAAATGGCAGGGGGCTGAGACCACTTGGGGGACAATAGGGACAACCCAGAAAGGGAGAGGTGACAGAAAACACAGCCTCTCTATAATGTAGTATAATTTAATCATTCACTTGCTTTTAAAAACTCAGCCACTGTCCACTGTCTACATATTTTGATAATGATGACTAATGATGAATCTAGAATAGTGATTAATAAAAAATGATCTGCTCCTGTACTCCCTCTGATTGTAAATATCAACCTTAATTAATAGTAATCAATGTTAGCAGTAAGAGAAAATCCAAACTGCTTTAATGCACCACTTCAGGGGCTTCATGTAATATCCTCTCCTGGCAGCACACTGGCGCTTTGAAGGGCTGACTGATGGAGGGAGAGGGAAGGGCAAAGAGAAGTTCTCCCAGGACCAGTCCAAGCCATTGCCCAGGGCCCTGGAGCTCCAGGAATATCTCTGCGGTGTGAGGGGTGAGGGGAAAGGAGGTCTACGAGGAACCAGGACACATAAAACAATGTGGAACCCCACAAACTACTCCCAGCATAGCCCCCCACAAACCTCAACTGCTTCACACCACACAGTCCACGACTCCCAGTGCCTGCAGGATAAAGTCTTCGCCCAGCATCCAAGTCCCTCTACAACTGGCCCATAGTTTCTCTTTCCAGAGTCGCCTCCTCTGGTCCCCACCACATTCCCAGCCAGATGGGGTGGCTGTCCTTGACACACACGTCACTGTGGCCCCTGCTCTGCCTTCTTCCCCAGTGCCGCCTCCTCTCCAGTCTCCATCCATCTTTTAACACATATTTCAGAGCAACTACTATGTGCCAGACACACGATCTAATATCTAACTCTTAACAACCTTACAAACTAGAAACGCACATTTCCCATTTTACAGATGGGATACTTGAGGTTCAGAGGTTCTGTGCTCCAGGTCACATGAGCTGATACTGGTTGGAACTGAGGTCTGGACCTCAATCTGTCTGGTTCCATGGATCCTTTTCTAAGGAGAAACAGACAGTGGCAGAAACCTAGGTATCATCAGGGAAGAATGGGCACCAGTGACCGTGGGTTAATTTTCTGGGACGGGAAGCACTGTAGACGGGGATGGACAGAAAGGCTCCTCAGGGAAAGCGGCACTTGAACCAAGGCTCAAAACAGACTTGCTAGGTGGACACTGACTTCAGGACACATCATAGGCACTTGCTAAATATGAGTACAGGAAGAGTGTCTGCAAAGGCGGGGGACCGGGACCACACGGCCATTCCAGAAACTGCAAACAGCCCCACATCGCTGCCAGCTGTCCTCTGAGACTAGGGTGAAGTCTGACAAGCAAAGAGGAGGAGAAAGATCTATTTGTGATGATTTCATGCTAGTCCAGTAGAAAGATAAGGGCATGGACTAGAATTGTCCATTTGATCGTATCGATAGAAAAAAAAGGATGAATTTCCTCAAGTCACCTGTGCCTGGAGGTGTATTTATCCATCACTATACCGGCGACTCAGTTCTCACACGGAGACTCCTCCATCACGTGCGAACCCAGTCATTTATTAATTTTTGCAACAAGTACTCAACTTCATTACTCACTTTCGAGATCGCACACCATGTTTACATAATCTTTCTCAGGCTACAGGAGTCGTGCAGCAATATCCCCGGGCAGCCTCCGCGGTGAGATACCAGGCGTACTTAGGGATGGCAACGTTACAAGCCTGCATGGCAACCTAATTACACAGATCCGACTTGCCACCCATCTCTTCTGCAGGTACTCCTGGAATGCAATGTCAAAATTTGCATGCAAGATGCTGACCAATAATGTACTTTTTAACTTACCACGGCAAATAAAACTCCATGCCATATGGCTGATTAGAAATACTCTCTCCTTCTCTAAACAGCTGGGTGAGTAACAGCAAGGAGGAGCCGGTTGGCAGCTGTACACTCATTGCTGCACTGATGCTGCGGCATGGGGCTTGCGCCTCCACAGGTATGCACCTGAGAAGAGACACGCTCCCTCTCCAATGAGAGAGCGGCCAGGAGAGGGGCTGCCATCGCCAGGTGCATCCCTCCACCGGAGCGCCCTAGTTTGCCCAGCAGAAACAGGATCATTTTGCATTTCATTTTGTAAATAAAATATTCTAAGATCTTCTAGGGGAAAAGTGCTACTCTGCACACTGAGAAAATTGTTAAAAAAAAAAAAAAAAGTAAAAGCAACATATTTTTAAAGCCATCATGGAGCTGCTCTGTTTGCTACTAACTGCTGTCTCAGGTACACCTCTGACCATCCTCTCTCTGCCAGACAGAGCTGGGAGGTTCCCCCACAGGTGGCTCAGCGGAAACTCTGCAGACACCTGTAATGTGCTGACATGCTCTGTCCACCCAGTGATACCCACGCCACCCTCGGTGTTTCTGACCCTCCCCAGCCCTCCACCTCCTTCAGCTGCTCGGGGATAAGTGACCACCAGTGTTAGACTCCTCCTCCCGTGCCCACAGGCCTTCCAACAGCACTGCCTTCATGAGACCACAGAGGTCACGCAGGGCTCGTGCCGAGAAGGAGTTAAATTAAACTTGAATTTAGTGGTCCACTATCATAATCTGAAATCCTTAGTAATGTTAAGCAATGGGCTCCACCTTTCCATTTTGCACTGAGTCCTGTAGGTTATGCAGCTGGTCCTGGCTACCTTTGAAAGGGGTACGGCTTTATAGGGGCCAAATCTGCCAGATAAGACCTCAGCCAGGTGGCCAAGGTCAACATCAACTGTCATAAGTCAGACTGACAGCATGTGTCCTTGATATAATGTGATGAGGGCATTTTACCTCTGGGGTCTTCCTTCCAAGAGCCCTAAATTCCAGTCTAACCCTGAGAGAAACATCAGGCAAACCCAAATTGAAGGACTGTCTATAAAATACCTGATCAGTACTCCTCAAAACTGTCACAGTCACCAAAAACAAGGAAAATTTGAGAGGCTCTCACAGCCAAAAGGGATCTAAGGGGTCATGACAATTGGTGTCAACAGTGGGGGAAAGTTGTAGGGATCAGGAGGTATGTGGAAAGTCTGTATTTTCCACTCAGTTTTGTTGTGAACTTAAAATTGCTCCAGAAGACAAAGTTTTATAAAAAAAAATCTAAACATAACATGGAATCTTGGATGCCATCTGGGCACAGAATAAAAACATTAGGTAAGAACTAAGGAAATCCGAATAAAGTATGGACTTCAGCTAATGATAATGGACAGATATTGGTTCATTCCTTGGGACAAATGGACCCTAGTAATATTGGCAATGGGGAAAGTCGGCGTGGAGAACACGGGAATTCTACTTTCTAGGTTATCCTCGCAACTTTTCTATAAATCTAACACTATTTTAAAATAAAAAGTTTATTGTGCTGTGCTTAGTTGCGTCCAACTATTTGAGGCCCTGTGAACTATAGCCTGTCAGGCTCCTCTGTCCATGGGGATTCTCCAGGCAAGAATACCAGGGTGGATTGCCATGCCCTCCTTCTCCAGGGAATCCCAACCCAGGGATCGAACCCAAGACTCCAGCATCGCAGGTGGATTCTTTACCATATGAGCCACCAGGGAAGCCCAAGAATGCTGGAGTGGGTAGCCTATCCCTTCTCCAGAGGGATCTTCCTGACCCAGGAATTGAACCAGGGTCTCCTGCATTGTAGGCAGATTCTTCATCAGCTGAGCTATGGGGGAAGCCCAAAAAGTTTATTACCCACCCCCCAAAGAAAGAGTGCAGCTGAAGCTGTTTCAATGGGTCAGCAGGAGGGAGGCTGGAGGACAGGCTGCAGACCACCTCTCCCCCTCTTCACGGCTTGTACTGCCCGCTCAGACACCCTCAGCCACTGCTCACCCAGGACGGGGACATAGAGGGAAGCTCTAAATGGCAACACACTGTAAACGTGACTTTAACGCATTCAGTACATTTTAAGAATTACATCTCTCCCCTGGGGACCACTGGGTGCTGTTGAATTCTCTGGCTGTTTTCCCATCAGTTAAACACTGTGTGTCTAGCAGTAAAGAACATGTGGGGAAGATTCGGGGCAGGATGGGGACAGTCTTAGAAAAGCAGAACCTGCTCAATTCCATTTGTAACCTGCACTGAAATTTTCAAAGCAGCCACTGTCTGTCTCTGGCATCCTTGTTCCCCGAGGAGCCCTCTCCTATCCCCGTGTGAGGGCCGAGGGAGCTGTGAGCAGGGCTGAGCATCCCTAGAGGAGCAGGACCCCAGGTGTGGAATGGGTGCACCTGCCTTTGGCTGCTTTTCATCCCCCTTTGGGACCTGCCTCCATCCGCCAAGGACTGTCGGTTACCCCACAAGCGGAGGAGGCGCTAGGTGGACTGGCCTGTTATGGTCCCATGAGGACATTCTACCTGTGAACCACTGGCAAGCTCACAGCATGCTGGAGCCTTCTCTTATGTTTCTGTTTAAAGAACTGGCTCAATCAACAACACTGCTTTGGGGAGGGAGGCATCAGTGAGGAAGTTCTAGGGACTGGATTTTTGTCCCCCCAAGGCTATGGTTTTTCCTGTGGTCATGTATGGATGTGAGAGTTGGACTGTGAAGAAGGCTGAGCGCTGAAGAATTGATGCTTTTGAACTGTGGTGTTGGAGAAGACTCTTGAGAGTCCCTTGGACTGCAAGGAGATCCAACCAGTCCATTCTGAAGGAGATCAGCACTGGGATTTCTTTGGAAGGAATGCTAAAGCTGAAACTCCAGTACTTTGGCCACCTCATGCGAAGAGTTGATTCATTGGAAAAGACTCTGATGCTGGGAGGGATTGGGGGCAGGAGGAGAAGGGGACGACAGAGGATGAGATGGCTGGATGGCATCACTGACTCGATGGACGTGAGTCTGAGTGAACTCCGGGAGTTGGTGGTGGACAGGAAGGCCTGGCATGCTGCGATTCATGGGGTCGCAAAGAGTAGGACACGACTGAGCGACTGAACTGACTGAAACTCATATCAAGAAATCCTAAGCTCCAGTGTGATAGTCTCGGGAGATGCCTAGGTCATGGGGTGGAGCTGCATGAATGGGATTAGGTACCCTATTAAAGAGACCCCAGAGCATGCCTCGCCTTCACTATGGGAACCGTGTCCTGATCAGACACTGAATCTGTTGGCACCTGATCTTGGACTTCCAGCCTCAGAACCATAAGACAGACAGTGATGCTGTGTATGCATCAGTCTATGGAAAGCTGTGACGGCAGCCGGAGCAGACTGGGATGTGAGGTAACGCTCACTGCGGGAAGTGAATCCACGGCAGCCCGCCTGTAGCCCTGTCATGGGTATCTGTGCCTCCTAGGATCCAGCTCAGGAACAAGACCCCAGGAGGCCCGGGGAGACCTCACCTTTATGGGGCAGGTTTAAGGCTGCCTCATCTGGCCTCTCCATGTTCTCAGCTGAGAGCTGACTGAGTGGAATTCTGCCTGAATCCCCTTGAACCTTCAAGCCAAGGTATCCTTGTCTTCCTCCTCCCCTTCACACCCTCGCCCTCGGCCCCCCAGTGGATCTGAGCATTCAGCATCTGTCCTGCCCAAAATTCAGGTCTCCTCCACTTCCAGGACCCCCAGGGCCCTGCTTCACCCCGTGTCTGTCCACAGCATCCCGCCCCTCTCCAGCACCCCAGCTTCCCTCCCAAGACCATCTTCTCCATCCCATGTCTTGCTGGTCCCTTCCCACTCCCTCCAGCAAGAAGCCCAAAAAGCTGTTGGCCTTTATGGACCATGTTGGGTCCACACCACACAAGGCAACCCCAGTTTAGGACTCACTGGGCAGGGGAGGGATGGACGTGTGCCCTGAAGCACCCCACAAGGGCCAGGTGGCACAGGGTATACAGGGACCCAGCAGCAGTTCCAAGGCTCCTGCTGAGTTGGAGAACCTGCCTGGAGTCAGCATGATGAGTCAAGGCCCTTCCCAGGCACAGGTCCGGCCATGGCCTGGCTGACCCCCCTCCTTCCCTTAGACCCCAAGCCAGTCACAGCACCTCCCCATGCCACCCCAGATCCTCACATCCTCATCTCTGCCCTGCTGTCAGCATCAGCCCAGGCCTCGTTCACAGGTGAGACAGGGATTCTACTCCAAAAGGGCGCAGGAAGAGCTTTGTGGAGAATGCCGAACCATACTGGACAGCACTGGCTGTCTTTGGGAATTCTGGCTTCCACCAAAGCCAGGCAGCATTCTCGGTTTGCGGCAGCTTGCCATGGAGCTGTTGCCGTGTGTGTGTCCGCTCCTCTCCCAGCATCAGCTCCAGGGCGCCACAGCTCCCCTTCCACCCGCCCTGCCCACCAGCAAACACTGGGCTCACCCCTACGGAAGGGGTTCAGCCCCTTGGGGCACACGGCAGATCTCCCAGAGGCCCAAGGTCTGACCCAAGCAGACCTCCAAAACGCCCAGACCCAACACACACCTGCTGAGGAAAGCGGTCCCTGACTTCTGAACAGCAGTCACTTGGGATGCTGTGAATTAACAAATCCAAAGCCACAACCCTCCTCTCAGGCAGGGGACAGCGGGGGCCGGACCACACCCTGCCTTCACTCACATATGCAAAAGTACTTCTGGAAATAGAGACATCGCCCAATGACAGATGAGTGGATAGATGGAATGTGGTACATCCATGCAACAGAGTATTTTTCAGCCTTAAAAGGAGAGGAAATCCTGTCACCTCTCACCACACATATGAACCTGGAGGACATCGTGCTGAGAGACGAAGCCAGTCACAGGAGGACACACCCCATGTGATTCCACTGGCACCCAGAGCATCAAGTTCACAGAGACAGAGAGTAGAAGGGCTACTGCCAAGCTGGGGGCAGGGGAGGGGGTCATCTTGGGATGAAACAGAGTTTCAGTTCTGCCAGATGAGACGGTGGCGATGGCTGCACAAAAATACGAATGCATTTAATGCTGCTGAACCACACACCTGAAAGTGGCTACAATGGTGAATTTTGTGTTTTGTGCCTTTTACCACCCTGTCTTTTAAAACATGCCCACTGAGCCTCCACCATGCGGGGGGCACTGCCGTGGGCACCGATGACACAGCAGCGAACCAGAGCCCCTGCTATCAGGATGCTCACACAGGGAGTAGTAAATAAAACCACAAGAAAGCCCGGCAGCGCACACACCAAGTCACACGTACATAGATCAGCACACAGGCCATGATGCTGCCCAAAGGTGATATAATAAGGACAATGCTTCCAGCGAGGGGCTGTGACTCACGGGAAGGCCACCAGGGGAAGTGGTTTTTAGGGGTGAGGTCTTCATGATGGGGGTTCCCTGGTGGCTCAGATGGTACAGAATCCACCCGCAATGTAGGAGATCCAGGTTTGATCTCTGGGTCAGGAAAATCCCCTGAAGAAGAGAATAGCTACCCACTCCATTATTCTTGCCAGGAGAATTCCATGGACAGAGGAGCCTGGCGGGCTATAGTCCATGGGTTTGCAGAGTCGGACACGACTGAGCGACGAACACGCACTGCATGATGGGATGGAACCAGCCAGTGAGAGTCTGTGTCCAGAGCTCGCCCCAGAGACCACAGACAACATAAAGGCCACCAAGGGGCTGGTCAGAGAGGAGGGCAGAGAGCAGAGGGGTTGGGGGAGATTCCAGGGCCTTGACACCAAGGATTTGATTCCCTGCACGATGGAAAGCCGCCGTGGGGTTCTGAGCACAGAAGAGATGCAGGCTGGCTCTGCACCCCAGAGGCTCCATTCCCCCTCACCCCAGCACCCCGACATCCCCCCTCTCCCATGAAGCTACATGCCCACAGTGCCTGCCCTTAGGGGTTCGGGTATGTTCCATCCAGTCCCCTGAGGGGCACAGCCATGGACACAGGCTGCCAGCCTCCAGCAGCCCTGCTCTCCCTAAGGAAGAGCCCACGGAAGCATCTGCCCCTTCCTCGTGGGCGCCCTCCTCTCCACCACTCCCGGCTCCCTTCCCCAGAGCCCCCAGGAGCCTCACATAGTCCTTCACGGGGGCTCATACCTTGGAGATGCTAGCACTGCCTCCACCACTAACCAAACAGAGGCATCTGACCCTAAAGCACTGGCTTCACAGACTTCCAGTCGCAGCTGAGTGGACCTGATACATGGTCTCTGCTCCGTGTGATTTCCAGGGAAAGTTTCATCAAAACCATGGCTGCCCTGACACATGCCGTCCCAAGACAGTTTTTCTTTCTGACTTTATGAAATGGCTACTAGCAGATTATTTTAAATTTCAGGAAAAGGAGAGTCCTATGCCCTGTGGCTCCTAAGCTCCCCAAGGGCCCAATGTCCTCCTGGCCCTCAGACTCTGACCAGACTGACACCCCTCAATGCCAGCTGCTTCTTTGGGGCACCATTCTGAAGACCCTACCTGTGGTGAGTTCAGTAAGGCTCACCTCCAAGTCCCCAGACCTGCACCCCAGATCACCCACAGTGGCCTTAAAACTAGAACGTGGCAACTAAACTCCAGAGTGCCTGCAGGATCACTTTTCAAGCTGGTGGTGACACAGCTGAAGCCTTTAAACAGTCTGCGGACGGAGGATGCAGTGCCCACGGCAACGTCGCTACCCCATTGCCCTGGCCCTCAGCGGGCACACTGTCAGTGAGGCTGCTACTGCATCCATGAACACCCTGCAGAGGGGAAGGAGAGACGGCTGCTCTGAGGCTCGTGGAGGATGGTCATCCAGGGAGGAGGAGGTGGACCTGGAGCCCAGGTTGCCACTGCCCCAGAGAGGGGGTTCTCTGGGTGCTGAGGGCAGGCCAAGTGCATCCCCGAGAGGACTTGCTCCCAGCATGACATTCACATGCCCTGGGCAACTCTCTGACCCCCAGACTCCTTGTGCCCTTGGCTCCTCCCACCCCTGGCAGACAGAGACCCGGCCAGGTCACAGAGCCACTGCAGGTCTGTGGCGCAGGCTCTGCACTGTGGTTTCAGGTGGTCTGGCACCTAGACGGGGAGTGGTGGGCAGGCCTGAGTCCTGGCTGGCTCCTGGGCAAGCGCCCTTTGGGCCAGGAGAGCACGTTTTCACTTCATTCAGTGCAAGTCGACAAGATCCCCGAATATCTGCTATATCCCATACCCTGCACAGAGGACCACGAGGACAGCGCCCTGAGAGCAGCACGATCCTGTCCTCACGGACTCTTGCACCCACTCAGGGCACATGCTGGCTGAGCTCAGAACAGAGGTTCCCTGGAAGGACACCCACCCTCAAGCCCCAACTTCTTCCAGGAGGAGCTGGAGGCCACAGAGGGCTTGGCTGTGAGATGCTGGAAGACAGGGCCCCTGCATTTGCCAAAACTCACATCCCAGGAGCCAGAGCTTCTGCCTGAGGCTGAGGTGGCAACAGGGAGGGGAAACCGCATTAGCATGTTCCAAGGGGCAGGGCCCGGCTTCCCTGGTGACTCAGCGGCAAATAGCCCGCCTGCTCATGCAGCAGACTCAGGTCAACATGAGTTCAATCCCTGGATCGGGAAGGTTCCCTGGAGAAGAAAATGACAGCCCGCTCCAGTATTCTTGCCTGGGAAGCCCCACGGACAGAGGAGCCGGGTGGGCTACAGGCCTTGGGGTCAGACACAACTGAAGCGACTAAGCAACATCGGAGGGCCAGGGCCGGCTCAGAGCCAGATTCTCTTCCTGCAGGGAAGGCTGGAGGGTCACGGCGCTGCAAGGAGGCCAGTCCACAGTGAGCTGCCCACCACACACATCCTCGCCACACAACACACACCCCAACACCCACACCAGCACAGGCAGCACACACATCTCTATTAACACACGCATCAACACTCCAACACACACCAATGTGGTTCCCCAGCACACTTGACCACACAACACACGCCTGACACCTATACCAACACCCACACCACACACATATCTCAACACACACCTCTCCACTAGCATGTGTCAACACACAAATATGCACTCCCCCAAACCACGCAGCCACACCAACATATTTGCATACCCTAAGGCCATACCCTAGCGGCACCGAACTCCCACACTTGTACTGACCTTCATATCCCAACCCACCCTCACCTGTACACACACATACCCAGTGTGTGCACATCCACTTCCATCCCAGTACATCCACAGTCCAAGACACACCCACCGTGCATGCGCGCGCGCGCACACACACACACACACACACAAGCACAGAGCAACACATCCACCCTCAGCAACTACATCCAAAAAATTAAACCATCTTACAAATACACACACAGCAACAGCAGCCCAGGACAACACGACCATGCTCACACATCCCAACGCAGACAACAGATGTTCAGATGCACACTGGCCTCCAGACACACACACTCAGTCACAACTGTGTGCTGGATGTTCTATTCCCAGAAGCTACGGGCAGTTTGAACCTGCTAATTCCCCTACACCCACAACAGCAGACTCAGCTGAGCTGCGTCCTCCCTGGGACCACCCTAGGTAGGTCCAGGGCAGCCTGACAGTCCAGGACATCCGCTTGGCGCTGCCAGTGTGACGTGGCCGCTTGGTTCAGTTTTTAGTGCCACCAGGAACAACAACAAAGAATCCGCAGCCCCTCCTCTGGAAGGCTTCCCAGATGACAACGCTGCCTCCTAATTTACACCTCGGAGGACGGTGCTGACCAGGGAGGAAGAGCAGAGGCCCTCCTCTCTTTCTCTTCCTCTACCCATGGGGGAATCCCTCTCTTCTCCAGAAAGAGTTGGCGGGTGGGGAGAGCTGAGAGCACGCATCCACTAGGCAGTCCTGGCTGTGCCAGTCCCGAGCCTCTGCCCCCCAGCCCATTCTCTGGCCCACCACCCACACCCAGGCCCCCTTCCACCACCGGCCTGCAAGAGAGAGCAAGGAAACGGAAACGGGCTGGCGAGCGTGGTGGAGTTTGGAGAGAGGCGGAAACTGAGACTCAGGCAGGCTGCACAGGAAGACAGCCGGTCCTCCAAGTCACCAGACTGTGTTTCAGGGGCCCATCCTCTCAGCCTTGGGCCTCCAGGGGCACCCAGGGGACACAGCCACAGGACCCTGGTGACTTGCTCTACATGTGACATTGGAGTAGGGGTTGGGGGATCCCTGCAACCAGAGCTTTGGGCAGTCACTTTAAATCTAAGCGTGGCACTCCGGCTGGGTCCCAGTCGATCCTCAGCAGAGCCGAGCAAGCACTGGGCCATCCCCTTCCTTGATTCTTTTCTGGAAAGATACAAAGAAAGGGAAGGAGTACTCATCTGAGCTTCCCACTGTGTGTGAGGGCCAAGCTCCCATTGGCCAGTATGGAGCAGAGCTGGCAAGCAAGGCTTCTGCCTTCAGCCATGTGCGCCCCATCCCCAGCACGACCGAACAGTGGAACTAAAAGGCAAGAGGTCAGACAGACACGGGTTCAAATCTCAGCTCCACCACTTCCTAGCTTTGTAACTCAATACAGCCTCTCCTGCAGTAGCAGTAGCAGCAGCCATACAGTGTACCTATCTGACATCCTCTCCTCTGCCAGATCACAGGCTCTGAGACACAGAAGCACAGAGAGGCTTAAGGAGCCCTTGCTGGGTCACACAGCTCCTAAGGGCCAGCACTGGAGCCCTGCCCATGACCACCACGCTCTCCCACAGCGCTGTGAGAACTGCCCCCAGGAGGGGAAGAGCAAACCCCCAGCTGCACTGAGTGAGGGGCCCTGGAGGCGCCCCCTAGTGGCAGGACCCCTCCTCCAGGGCATGGAGACCTCACACAGGGACAGCGGGTGGGAAGGCGCCCTGAGGACAGGAGCTAGGAGGGTCTTCCCAGCCCCGCCATCCACCAGGCACACGGGGCCCCTCAGAGATGACAGGGCCCCGCCACCTGCTCAAGGGTCGAACACAGACATCAACAAGAAATCCCCAAATTCCTAACTGTGCAAACCCTAGTTCTCTGCTCAGTGGATGAGAACCTTGAAAGTTACCCACAGGTCATGGAAACATCGGGAAGGGAGGGGAGAGGAGGGCAAAAACAAGATGAAAGGGGTCTCAGAGCCTTCTAGACTTCCCTACCCCCTCTCCCCCATGAGGAGGAGGACGCCCAGGCCCCAGGGAGGGGAGCGAGCTGCCTCAATAGCCCAGCAGGGTGGGTAAGGCCTGCCCGTGTGGGGGGCCAAGCTCTGGCTGAAGTCTGTGCTCTGCTAGGAGTCGTTTCTTAAACATTAGAAAATGCATTTGTCTCTGGGTTAATAGCCAGGCTTGTGACCTTTTAATTCACAGAAAATAAAGGGCAATTGAGGTCTGATGTGTACCAGAAGAAATTGTTTCCACTCATTCTCATAGTGGGTCTGTATTTAGTTCATGATCCACCACCCCAAAAGAAAAATGGCACTCTCTGTAGGGCCCAACCTCAACTGATGCTGGACATTTTAACATATGAGGTAGTACAGCTTCCCAGATGACTCACCTGGTCCTCTGTGGGGACAGCTACGGATGGTTCTGAAGTCAGGTCGGCTTGGATAAGATGCAGAGAGCATCTTTCCCAGTGTGGGTCTGACAAACTCTCACAGGCTCGACCTGCAGGGTCCCAACAAGAACCCACACTCCACCTGACACCTGACTCATGACCTCCATCTTCCCGTGAACCACAGGGTGGTCAGGGGCAGGTGAGCTGGAGCAAGGAGCCTGCCTCTCGCTCCCTGGTGTGGAGCTTCACCCTGACGCTTCCCGGTGCCCCCTTCAGGGCAGCCCCCACCCCACCCCCCGTGTCAAGTGACCGGCTGCCAGAACACACAGGCCACAAAGCTGTGAGTCCTCCACGAGCTCCCATCCGGCTCCCTTCTTGGCCTGAGGGGCCCTCCTCA
The DNA here is from genome assembly GCF_055505025.1 of Bos grunniens. Classification (NCBI taxonomy): domain Eukaryota; kingdom Metazoa; phylum Chordata; class Mammalia; order Artiodactyla; family Bovidae; genus Bos; species Bos grunniens. The sequence goes on along the minus strand of NC_141182.1, from coordinate 41,135,366 downwards.
AAAGCAGCGGCTGGACTCTCTGCCAGGGCCTTTTCGGCAGCAAGAAAACTGCTGTTCACATCCAGGGAGAGAGAGGACGGCCAGTCACAGTGGCTGAGCTGGGGGTGCCTCCCTGGAAGTCAGTGGGTTGGCCAGGTTCCACAAAGGGAAAGAGTTACCTGCCACAGGAGCTACTGAGGTGACTGGGGTGGTTCTGCCGTTTCAGGTCCCTTGGGAACAAATGTAGGCACCAAGGCACGTGGGTCTCCTCCAGGCACTTGGGCATCAAGGGGCAGGTGCATGGGGCAGCCCTCCCATGCACCTACCCCTCTCTGATTAGGATTTGCTGGCTGCCAGGCTCAGGGCCTCTGGACACCATGACTTGTCCGTACTCACCCTTGCATCCCCAGCGCCTAGCACGTGGCTCGGAGTTCAGAACCTACTTAATAAGCATTTGTCCTTGAATGAACTAATGAATTAACGAACAAACCAACAAACAAGTGAATTTATGAAAGAACAAACGAGTCACAGGGTTGCTTGGTGACAGGCAACTGCCTGGCTTGAAGGAGACAGATTTCAGTATTTCCTTGGGAGGAACTTTCTCAGTAACATCTCCAGTACTGAAAGAAAGGGCCTCAAGACACAGCATCCCTGGGTAATACACAGCTGGGTAATACACAGCTGCAGCCTGTGGGCTGCCATCCTGTGACTTGAGATTCCTCTGCGAGGAGGTCCACTTCCGGAAACAGGGAACACAGCACTTATATGAAGCATTTATCAAAGTATAGCTATCACTGAAAGACAGAGGTGCACAAAGGATAGCCCATGGGCCAAATCGTTCTGTCACCTGGCTTTGTAAATAAAGTTTTATTGGAAACCATCAAGCACTTTCAATTAGGACAGAATTGAGTGGTTACAAAAGAGCCCGCATGACCTACAACACCTAAATTATTTGTTACTTGGACCTTTACAGAAAGAGTTTGTTGATATCTGTGTTGAATATTCCACTGCAAAAAATATGTGACGTATTAGAATTCCCTGGTGGCTGAAACGGTAAAGCGTCTGCCTACAATGCGGGAGACCCAGGTTCCATCCCTGGGTCGGGAAGATTCTCTGGAGAAGGAAACGGCACACCACTCCAGTACTCTTGCCTGGAAAATCCCATGGATGGAGGAGCCTGGTAGGCTACAATCCATGGGGTCGCAAAGAGTCGGACACGACTGATCGACTTCACTATACACACTATATTTAAGTAAAAGCTGGATGGATCATACAGAAGTCTGTAATCATTTTGTGTGTGTGAAATACATCTTTCAGTGCACAAAAAGAACTGGGAAAGAATGGACTAAAATGTTTACGGTTGTTATCTCTGAGTGGTAAGGGCACATATATTTTTAAATTATTTTATTTGTATTTATCTGTATTTTCTCAATGTCCAAGATAAACAAGAATTAATTTATAGTAAGAAAAAAATAATAATGTCATTACACAACAAAAATAGCAACAAAGAAGTCAGTAAACAGCCCTCTAGGAAGAGACCAAGTGGCTGGGGTTTGAAGGTCAATCCAACAGGACATTTCAGAGGGGGTTAGGTCCCATTTGGGAACGGATGCATGCTGCCAATGCTCTCCTACACAGGGATTATTTTATGTCACAGAGCAGCTTCGCTGAAGGATCACTTCAATTTTTCAAGGCAAATTACTTTTAAAAAAAGAACCTAAAACACCTATTTTAGCAGTGAATTTAACAAAATATATTTAGCAATAAAGAGAAGCATGTATCTGTCTTGGTCTTCAAGGAAACAACCACTGCGCACATTTTACGTTGAGCTAAACATAAGCAAGTTGGAAATTTTCCAAAATGCCTCTCAAGATGATTGAAGACAACCGAGGGTGTCCAAAAACCACGATGACAACCACTGAGCTAAGAGTTTGGGGACATTACTTTAATGAAGAGATGAGAGCACCATGAAGGGGACCTGTCTCACCATACATCAAATGGCTTTGGAACTGAGGTCAAACCAGAGGAAAGAAACTGGTGTCCACCCAAGTCCCAGCCCAGCAAGATGCCTCCCCGGGGGAGAGAATGGACCCTCTCTGGCATCCACAGCACCCAAGGCCCAGAGTAAAACAGCATGGTCACCCCAAGGTGTGCCCTGCTCCCAGCAAAAGCTGAAACAAGACCCCACCCCCGAAAAGCAAGTGAAGAGGCATCAAAAGGCAACCCACCCACCACCCACTTCCTTCTGTAAATATCTGGCTGGGCATCTCCAAGAGAATGGCCGGCCCCGCCACGGAGTCAGCTTGTCCTGTGCCTCCCATAGCCTGCAGACACATGCCACATGTCACACAAAACCCCAGTGCTGACAGCAATGAAGACGTGGGTCCCACAAGCAGCCAGGCCCTGGACAGCCTTCTCTTGGTAGGAAAGAACAGACCCAGGCACCCGAATTCCACCCACCACCGCCTCTACGAACAGCACAGCTCCCTCTGTGCCTTGGCCCACCCAACAGGGAGCCGGAGGGAGTGTTCAGACATGCACTGATTTGGAGTTCTGCAGCCTGTTTTGAAGATGTGGATCAAGGAGAGGATGGCAGCAAATCTCTGTGCTTAGCTCAGCCCTGTCTGTCACAAGCCAAGCCCCCCAGTTCCCCATTCTGCCTCCCCAGCACATGTTAGAGGCACAGTATTCACCTCTTAGATTATATTAACAAGCTCCATTATTACAGAGTTGTCTCTGTAACTACCCAGGACTGTCCTGGCTGGCTCCACATGTTTGCACCCACAGCATACCAGGACTTAGGTGAAAACAGTAAGCAAAATGCAATACAAGATAAATAAATGGAAATACAGCTCCAGGAAATTGAGTGCACTCCTGACAAAGAACAGCTACACCAGATCTGGCTCAGAATTCAGTGGAGGGGCCCAGCAGAGTGAAAATCCACGTGCACAGCAAGGAAGACCTGCTTTAGCTACCCAGCTCTAGGGGACCCCCAAGCTCTGCTCAGGTGCCTCGCTGCTCAGGTTCTGCCCAAGAAAAAAGGCCCCAAAGTCTGCCCAAGACCTGCTCCCCTGAGCTCCTCTGCAAGGGCCCACAGCTTTCCGAGAAGGGGTTTCCAGATGGCGCCTGGCAGCAGCAGTGCCAAACTCCACAGCTTAAGTAAATGTTGCCGTCGCCCCGTCCTGCCAGGAAAAGGCAAGGGGGACCCACGGCTCTTCTCAGCTGCTGCGACGCTTGCTTCCTGGAGAGGACAGAGAGTCCCCACCACCTGCCCTGCACCCTGCTGGAGAGCCCCCTTTCCTCTGCGTTTGTGAGCTTCACTGCCCCTTTCTACACTCCAGCCCAGTCCACATGGGTCGGGGAGGAGCTGTCAGATGCCAACAGAGGAGAGGGAGGTGAGGAACCCAGAAGGGCAGCAAGCAGGCCCAAGGGTCGCAGATGGCAAAGGCTCCAGCCCAGTCATCACAAATTTGGGACGTTTGCACAAATCCAATCTCCTGATCTCTGCAGGTGTTTCTCCACCCCTACCATCAACGCTCCAAAACAGCCCGACAGTTATGGGAGTTAAGGCTCACTTCTCTTCCGGCCTCACATGCTCAGAACACTGCCAAATGCTCCCAGCACGGGTCTCTCCCAGGTCTCCCTCCACTCTCCATCTCAACATCCCAAATATCCCAGAGGCTTCCCCCAGAATCCAGGGAAATCCTGAGGGCCAGTGAAATAGGAGGTTTATTGAAGCCTGTACCTGTCTCCACCCTGGAGACATCAGGGCTACCTCCCAAAACCTCCTCCAGAGGAGGGCAGAGCCAGGCGCTGGCTGAGGTGGAAAGCGAGGAAGACTCCCTGCTTTACCCTCTCAGGAGTGCACGTCTCATAACAGGCACAAAGCTTCATGCCAATGAAGGGGTTCGAAGGCCCAAGAGCCGGGTGGAGAAGGGATCGGGTGAACAGGAGGACCCCAAGATGCTCCCCAGAGACAGTTCCCACTCTGTAGGAGCGGCTGCTGGCAGTGCTGACATGTTGGGCCTACGTTCCCAGGCCCCTGAGAAGGAATAGCAAGAGAGTGGGTGGGTGAAAGGCGGCTCCAGGCAGCTCATGACACATGCTTTGGGCCAACAAGCAGAGGCCACGCTGTGGCCATTTGCAAAGCAAACCTCTAATTCCAAGGTGGTGGCCAACCTGAGCGCGAACCTGCCATTCCAGCTAGCAGCAATCACGCACCTGATGCTTCACGCTCTGTTTTGAACACTGACTGCTTAATTCTTTGCCTCATTGTAACCTGTCCTTAGCTAATGTGTGTTTTTCTTATTACCATTAAATTTAGATTTAAATGAACGTTCGTTCCTTGTATTAACATGCATACAGAAGGAGCACACTACCGTGAACACATGGGGCTTCCTGAGTTCTCGGGCAGGAGCGCAGCATCCCTAAGAGCACAGGAGCGGGACACGAAGGTGGGCAGGGTGAGGCAGGGCAGCTAAAAACAGCAGGGCTCCAGTGATCCTGTGGTAGGAATCAACCCCGTGGACAGAAGACGGTGTCCCGGGAGTCTGGGAATCCTTGGGAACGAAGAGGAAAGAGGCTTTGCTTCTGGGATCTTGTGTCACACATCTTTTATATCACACTTCCTATTTGAAGACTTTTAGAGCCAGTATGATTTCTCTCTTTCTGAAATGCTAAGTGACAGCACCATCGGGCAGCCCTGTGGAAGTGGGATTTACAGCTCCACGCAAAGGGGTGAGAGAGGCAGCCGAGGCCCCAGAGTGGTACTGAGCGTTCCCAGGCTCAAGGCAATCAAAGGGCACAGAGTGATCAGAAGTTTATAAAAAGGAGCTGCTGTCAGGCATCCGGCCCCCTCACAGGAGACAGGCGAGGTGAACCAGCATCTGAGGGCTCCTGTTCCCAGCTCCAGCACCATGCCAAGTGGGCGGACCACCTCCAGTCCCAGCAGAAAGGCGGGAGAGCAGAGGGAGCCCACTAGACCCCTGACCTCTGCCCCATCAGACAGAAGTCTGGCCAGCCTACTACCCAGGCTGGGCCAGCTCCCGGGAGGCAGGGCCCACCAGCATCTGCCTGGGCATGGCTTCGGCACACACAGCCGAGCCTCCGTAAATCTCCACAAACACGGCGGCCGCCTGCACACTCTTCCACGTCGGGACGGAAAAGCTGCATATGGCGCTCAGTTTTAACAGCTGAGCTTTAAAAAAGTGCAGCTTTTCATCTCACTGAACCAGCTCCCAAATTAAAGGGTGGGGGAGGGAGAGAGAGGAGGCAGGAAAAGAGAGAAGCTGGAGTGGGCAGGGGGAGCCTTCCACACTAAATTTGATTTTATAAGGAATTTCAGACTAGTATCTGCTCCAAAGGTCCCTCTGGAAAATGAAATCACAGTCCCTGTTTGTCGTCCCCAAGTTTACTAATTTCATCCTTTAAAAAATAACTTTCTTTTTTCTGCTTTTAATAAAAATGAAGGAGTCTATCAATGAAGAAATCACTCACATGCCTTAGATTGGGTTAACAATTTTTAAGCAAATTTGTAAATGGGATTATTGTTTTCCAAAGTTCTGCTTAGCGAAGAGATTAGTGGCCACAATGCCCAGGGGGCATCCCCTGGTCCTTTTAATTCCCTGCCTGGAGGTGGAAGGTGCTGGGAGAGGAATGGGAGGGAGAAGCCTGATATAGGGCAGTTTTCCTGGAATCGCCTGGAAACTTTTACTTTCTGTTTCCTCTGCTGATAATGACTGTCTTCGCTCTGCAGCCAGCCCCCCTCTCCTCTCCCAGCCCCCTGTTGCTGCCTGCCATCCCCGAGCTCCAGTATAAAGTTTGGCTTTTGCAGCAGGAAGCAGCTGGGCCAAGCAACCAGCGAATGATAATGACCTCAGAAATCTGCTGTTCGCTCGGCAACAATAGGGTGCTCAGTCTACTGGAAAATTGTGTTCATCAGCTAACTCTGCTCAGTTACTAATTGACATTGCCAAATATTTTAAGAACAATTGGAATGCACAAGCAAAAAAAAAATTTTTTTTGAAGATCTTAATCCTCAGACTTAAATTTTTTTCTTTTTCTTTTTTTCCCTTCTTTCGAGTACCCAGATTTGTTTGTGTGGAGCAGTCAGTGGTTATCATGAATGGGGGCAGGGAGGAGGAGCCACATGAGAAAAAGAGGTGGAAAAGAAAGAAAATCTATCATATCACTATACACCCGATGTAAATGCAGGGGAGCCCTGGATAAAGGCCTTTGATGCTGTGGTCAATGGGCCAGCACAGGATGGAGACCCAGCATTTCAGGAATGCGGCTCGGGCAACAAAAGAAGAGCCCTCAAGGCTTCCAGCCCAGCTGATCAAATAATCCTTGTCCATCACAAAATATCATACCAGAAGTAGTAGGGGTTAACAGTATCTCCATCTTTGCATCTCTTCCTGCCTGGCTTTCCATTGATCACGTAACTTAGCCGACTTTATTTAATGAACAGAGGGTCAACGCATTCAATTACCCCTTTCCCACCATCAACACTTCAATTAGCCCCTCTCCAAAATTATGGGGAATGCAGAAGGTAACTGCCCTGTTGGATATAATGAACAGTACCGTTTCTTAGTACATTAAGTTTTAATTATTCTGAGCGTGATTTCCAAAGCAAAATCTGAAGAAACAGAACTTTGGTTGTCTTCTGACTCAGGATAAGGCTAGAATCGGAGCACAGCCTTAGATGAGATTTTAGGGAAAGATACAGAGATTAATGTCGTCGGAGAGTCTGCACGCGAGCCAGAAATGAGGGAGCATCAAAACACCCGCCCCGCTTTCTAAATGTCATAAAAGAGTAAAATGTTTAAGCCGCTGCTTTCCAAACAGTCTCCCTTTGCATTGTACACGGAGGCAGAGATGACATCTACTATGGTGTGAAATTAGTGGCAACACAAATCAACAACAACAACAAAAACAAAGGGGAAAGATGGGGAAGTGATCTGTGTGACTAGTTTTGTCCATTTTCTGTTAGAAAATATGACCTCTCAATTTGTCAAAGGTCCTAGTTTTCGCAGTTGATCTTAAGCTTGGTTCTCAGCAGTTTGGAGAGCCAAAGAACAAACACATTTTCTGGTTCACTGGAATCATTTTCACATGTTCACTGATTCAAACATTCTTTTGCTCACATAACAAACAGCTGCATCCCACATTAGCCTAGCTAGTGACAGTCGCCCATCTCGGCAATAACTGTTTGATTGCAAACTTGACCCCTTCTTCGTCTCGGTCTGAGCAAGACATTTTTAAACAGCCACTCCGTTCCAATCCTCCTTTGCAAAGAATTACATCTGATAACAAAGGACGTCTCTGCCACTCATTGTAAGCCTTCTTCTGGAGATCTGTTCTAAGAGGCTCTCTGTAAAAAGGTTTTTTATGATGAATTCAGAACTACTATCATGTTAAGAGCAGCGATTTATAAAGAAGAATTCATTGGTTAAGATCTGAAAAAATAGTTTCTCAGGCCCTACTGACCCAGTTTTCAACAAAAAAAAGAATCAAGTGATGCAAATTAAGTTTTGCGACATTGTTATGCAGTCTGAGAAATTTGTAAAACCGTGTTTTTGCAGTTATTTCTTAATAGAAGCCTTAATAAGTACTTCTTTCTTTACTTAAGGGCTTAAAGATTTTTTTCTCCCCTTCACCTTGCAGGTTTCTCTCTAACAGGTAATAATAAAATACCTATTGTGTCAAGATTTTTATTTAAATGCTTATTTTAATCGCGCTTTATACAAATCAGACTTGTTAGAAATAAGAGGGAAGACTAACCCGATTTGGTTAAGGGTCCTAATCCCAGGAAAACTTGAATGGCCCAGGCGTGCGACTGATTTAGGCTGCATATTGGTATGCCATCAATTTTCCTACTTAGTCAGAAAATTATGAAAGGGTCTAATTTGAATATGAAGAAAACAAAGAAGTCAACCAGAAATGAAAGAATCAGTATTCACAATTGTACGATACTTCAATGAGGGAAATAAAAGTGAGAAGATAACCACAACTCAAGTATAATTCTCCTTTGAGTCCCAAGCCCGGTTGGTTCTTTTAAGCAAAATGGACTTCTTTCAGCAGAGTATTTAGAGATTTGGAAACAACAGAGATAGGAATAGCATGAGGCTATCACTTGGCCAGAAGGTGAGAAAAACACGGTAAACACGTCATTAATAGAGCCGAACATTTGGTGTCGGAATATTCTGCTGAGACCTTTTCATTTCAGCGGGGCTGGGAAACGGATGAAAATCTGTCAGTGTTAACTCCACGTCACTCCAAAAAGTTAGGAAAGCCAGTTTGTGCTCCGCTTTCTGCCCCAGAAAGGTCCCCAAATCCAAAAACCGTGAGATGACACTCTCCAGGAGAGGGGACCTCCTCACAGGAGGCCAGAAGTAATCCGTCCTGACAATGGGACGCCTGGCACTTTGCTGCCTTCCTGCACAAAGATCCACCTCCGAGCGCTCGCCATCAGGCAGTGACACTGGAGAACCCTTGCCTTGCGAGTTCTGGGCGGTGGTCACTCCAGGCAACGTGGCCTGGCCCTCCGTGGTGCTGCAGTCCTCCTCAGACGCTTCCAGAGTGTCTCAGCAGAAGTGAATTGCAAACGAGGCTAGGACTCCAGGAGTACACAGTGTGTTTCATGGGTGTTTAAGCAGAGGCATTAAGTGCTATCGGAATCTCTGGAATGTGCAGTGCAGATTTATGTGTCTTAACAATTCTTTACTGGTTCGTAATAAGCCAGCGGACTCACACTTTATTTTAATACTAATTTTGTCCTAGAAGAAGGGAATACTGATGCATGACAAGAACAACACAACTAAGCTGGCATCTACTTAATAAGTGTAGCAGTGAATTGCCTCCGATACTGAAATATTTATCGAAACTGAGAAGGGAAAAAAAAGAAAAGGGGAAAAAAAAACCTTAAAAAATGACCCTCACCAGGGTGTTGCCACATCTTTAACAGTGGGCAATGCAGTGCCTTGAGGTGTCTCAAACTGTCTTTCATTTTCTAGACTTAATGGCTGATTGCAGAAATCAATGTTGCCATTAGTAACAGGGTATTTGTTATGGCATGATTTCCTCTGTTGTTAGGCTGCAGAATGATTACAGTATTAGTGAGATGCTTTCTTTATAAAGGGCTAGAGATATAACTTTCAATTTACTATCCATTAGTAAGGGGCTTTGGAAATATGGATGAAGGCAACAAGCTTACCTGCTGTTAGGTAGTGATTTTAATTTAGCTGTCTTAGGAGAGTGGGATTTTTTTTTCTTTTTTTTTTTCCCCCCTCAAACTGGGCCAGGAAGCTTCAGCATTTCACAGACATTTTGATGACAGATTTTCTGCTTTGCTATTTTAGACCCCAGAGCTGTATCGCCCGTGTAACACAGTACAATTTAAGACATGAAGTTGCGCATCTGTGTTGCAAACCTCTGTGCTTTTCCAAACCATCAGAGGAGAATGGTGTGGTTCTTCAGGTTATAGACACATGACAGGTGAAGCGAGCTGTACTTTTGGAAGGGGACTGGAGACAGGTTAGGTCTAAGAAGAGATAGTGAAAGGCCCAAATGAGACAATTATGGGCATACAGTTGAGGGGATAGATCGTGAAGGTCTGAACTTACACAATCACATCAATGGATGGAGCCAAACGGCAGCTCCTGGGTTCCTGAGGTGATGGCAGATGGGGGTCAGGGAACAAAATGGGGCCAGGCAATCTTAGGGGCAAGAAAGGCTATGCCCGCTGGCAAACATACCAACTGGCCATCTCTCCACCACATGGGAGAAGGACTGACTGACTTTCCTGGTGGCCAGGGCTCAAGGGAAGGTCACAGAGTTGAAATGACAGCCTTCTCTTAAGGCAGGGCCAACAGGCAAGGTCCACACAGCACCAGGACCACGCCACAGTGACCCCAGGGCTGACCCTGAAGGGCAGCAAGGCCCCCTCCCCACTGAGGCCAGCACAGAATCAGGCTCTGGGGTAGGGAGAGCCCTGGCTCCGGCCACTGTTCCCCATCTCCCCCAACAACCTACCTGAGGAGGACGGCGAGGAGGGGTGCGGGCTGTCCTCCTGGGCGCTCCCGGTCTGCGAGAGCCCGCCTCCGACCCCGCTCTCCTCGGTGACGTTGGAGGAGCCGGGCGTGGTGGAGCGGCTCACCGACTGGGACTCCTGGTCGCTGCCCGAGCCGCGCCGCTCGTCGGGGCCCCCGTGCAGCCCGTCCTCGTCACCCTTGCGGTCCCTCTTGTGCACGCGGGAGTGCACGACCACCTGGTGGTAGGTGCGGAACACTCGGCCGCAGTCCGGGCACTCGGTGGGCTTCTCCTTCAGGCTCCCGGGACCCTGCAGGTTATACTCGAGAGCCTGGTTGAGCCCGTGTGACAAAAAATCCCGACTGCCTTCTAAAGGGTCGAGCTTATTTGGCAGGTCTCTCTGATTGCCCACTTTAGTGCTGTGAACCAAATCAGCAGGCATTTTCTGCTTGGAGCCATCTGCTCCCACTAACACGTACTCCCGCTTCTCCTTATCAAACAGAACTCCGGCGTTTGCCAAAGTGTCTTCGTGGTTGCGCTGTAGCTGGTGCTCTTTAGACAAGAAGCCGTGTTCCATGGCCATGCCCCTGGCCATGAGCTGCCAAGCCTGGTAGCTGTTCACGGGGTCCATCTCGGCAGCCTTGGCCGCCGCCTGCAACCGCTCAATGCAGCTGGATTTCAGCGGTGGCACCAGGTTGAGGCATCCCAGGAGGGAGTGCTTGTCGCCCTCGGGGACACCGTGGGCCATGCTGGAGATGGGGGTCAGCAGCTTCCCCACCACCTCCTTCTCCTTCAGGGGCAGCTCGCCTTTGCCGTAGAGCTGGCTGGGCTCGCTCAGGCTGGCTTTGTCTGCGGCCATGAAGCCGCTCTGCAGGCAGGAAAGATACCTGGAGTACAGGTTGGCATGGGCCTCTTGGGACATGCCGCCCATGGGCACAGGCACCTCGGGGTCGCTGGGGGACTTGTTCTTCACGGACAGCTTGTTGAGGTGGACCTTCATGTGGTTCTTCAGGAACCAGGGCTCTTTAAAGCGCCGGCCGCAGATCTGGCAGCAGTGCTCGAAGGAGTCCTTGTGCTTCCGCATGTGGCCCTTCAGGAACCACGCCTGGCTGAACACCTGCCCGCACACCTCGCAGCGGAACTCGTTGGCCGATTGCTCCCCGCCGCCGTTGGGGCCCTGGCCCTGGGCCGACTCGGCCGTGATGTGGGCCTTCTCCACGTGGCTTATAAGCTCCTCCTCCTGAGAGGCGGCGAAGTCGCACAGCGTGCACTTGTAGGGTTTGTGCAAGATGCGGATGTGGCGGTCTAGCTCCTCCCGCTTCTTGAACTTGCCCTTGCAGAAGGTGCAGCGGAAGCCAGCGGCGGGGGCCACCGCATCCTCTTGCACGCTAGCCGGCTTGGGCGAGGGCACCGGGTTGGCCACGTCGGGCAGGCTGTGGTTGGTGGGCAGGGCCAGGTTGCACGCGGCCAGAGGGGCCTGCTGGGCGTGCGCCAGGGGCTTCAGGTCAGGCCGGGGCTGAAGCAGGCTGCTCTTCATCTGCTTGTCCCGCAAGATGGCCCTCTCCTCCAGCTCGTGCAGCAGGCGGTTCTCCTCGCGCACCCGCCCGCGCCCCTTCCCCAGATTGCCCAGCTTGTGGGTCCGCAGGTGGATCTTGAGGTTCCCTTTCTGTGCCGCCCGGTGGTCGCAGTACGGGCACTTGAAGGGCTTCTCGCCGGTGTGAGTGCGCATGTGCAAGGAGAGGATGCTATTGAAGCGGAAGCGCTTTCCGCACAGCGGGCACGGGTACTTTCGGTTTTTACGGGCGTCGTCCTCGATGTCGCTCATCTGGGACATGATGCCCAGGTTCTGACCGTTGAGGAACTGCTGCAGATCCACCCGCCCGTTGAGGCTGGTGTCCACGTCCCGGCCCAGCTGGTTGGCCAGGAGCGCCATCTGACTGCCCATGGGCTGGCCACTCATGGGCACGTGGGCCTTCTCGTCGAGAGGCGCGGGGGTCTTCTCCTCGGGGTTGGGCCGCGGATGTAGCTCGGGGAAAGCATGGCTGAGCTGGGAGGTGATCTGGTGCAACTTCTGACTCATGGCATACTGGCCGTTGAGGACGGGGCCGCTCAGATGGGGCTCTGCTTCCGGCGCCGCCGAGGACACTCCAAGGCACAGACTGGCTTCTTCCATCCCTGAAAATAAAGAAAGAGTTCAGATCTGTGCCAGGTACCGTGGCACAGTGAATCAACAGCATCAGCTGGTGGGGAATTTGCATTGCATGCCCTACCTACACATAATAATGCTAAGGAATTATAGTCAAAAACAATAATAAAAAAATGAATTATTAAATGCCAATTATGCAATATGGCATTGCTCCTCCAATTTGTTTTGGCGATAGATCGTCTTCCTTGTATTTTCTATTTACAGACTGCAATTATTCATTCACGTTTAAATTATTAATGTTTTACCACTTTCAACACCTAGTAACAAATCAGGGGTCTACATGTTAAACGTTTCCTCCTCTCCCCCCTTTAGCACCTGCACCTGTTGGTTCAGTTCAGAGTTTGTCAAGGAGCAGAATGGCTTTAACTGAAACACCAAACTGACTCACTTGGAACTTTTGTTTCTGGTTACTATATTCCATAGGTTCGCCAGTCGGAGATGAAAGAGATTATTTTATGATTTGGCAAAAAAAATTCAACCCAATGGCACGATATTTACTGGTACATAATAAAACAAGATAATGTTTTGGGAAAAAATAAAGTAAAGGACAGGCTTTAGAACAATAAAAGGGATTTTGCTTTAGTCAACAAAAAGTGCAGTAATATCTCATTAAGCTGATTAGTATGCTGCTTAGAAACAGTACTAGGTGCTGTAACACATGATTATAATCATAAAAATCCTTCAGTGTTTGCAAGGAAGCATTAACGAGGTATATTAAATTTTAAGGAGACTGCGAGTAGCGGCTTTGCAAACCTTAGAGATTAAGATTTAACCCTTCTGTTACGAAACACTGTTATTTTGTTATTTGGTAACCGTGCCCATCAAAAGAAGTATAAATTATCTCGTGATGGAATCATAGTGGATTGTTGAGACTGCTCAAATTTGGGTAGGGGGTAAAGACTTACACTGCAGAGTGGGCTTACCCTGTCCTTCAACTGGCAAGATATCTGCAGCAGAGACTTTGATTGGGCTTAAAGAGATCTTTTATAGAACTGGATAAAAACCAATTAAAATCCAGGGACGATGCCATAGGAAGTCTCAACCAAGTTTGAGTGTTTTTAATAACTTTCCCAATATACAGTAATGAGTACAAATTGTACCTGCAGTATGTGTTTTGCAGAAAATTAGAACTCAAAGCTGTTTGTTAAACACTAACACTCAAAGCAGGTCTGCATAATTGTCTTTAATAGTCCTCTCTGCCCCTCTCCAGCCTATGCAGAATTGCTAAAGCCAGATCATTCTGGGATGGGGCAGAAGGAATAATCCCCTCTATATCAGAGCATGTGGGGAGCTCAACTTTGAAAGGCAATGAATCCATGCCTGGGGTCCTTCTATTTCCAGATCTGTCTTCCACTTGAAGGAGTCCAAATTTGTTTCCTGCCACTGGAACAGTTAGTGCACATCCATCCCCTTTGTATCCCAATGTTTAGATGTGTTGGCCAGCCAGGTGGTTCAGGAGTACGGCTTAACCCCAGCCAGGACTGATTCCTGGGCCAAGCAGTTCCCCAGGGGAACGTGTGGGGACAGAGCTCAACTGTGGAGGAAGCACATTCAGCCCTGGTGGGGTCGGCTGCCTACTGGGCTTCCAGCCAGGCAGACTGTGTGTGGATGGAGGTTCTCCAACAGGAGACCTGACTTCCTTGGCAAGAGGACAGAGGCTGTGAGTCTGTCTTGCAAGAGAGGAGAAGAAAAAGACATGATGTTTATTTCCAGGAGGGAGAGAAACTGCAACCATGGTGCAGAGTTAACTATCCATGAACAACTACACACACTCATACACACAGACAAGCACATGGTCACTTGGAGTAAAAGAATGCTTTCAATTTGTCTCTGGTGGCAGTCTGTATTCAAAAAATAAAATAAAAAGAAGAAAGGAAGGAAGAAAGAAAGAAAGAAAAAAGCTCATTTTGGAGCCTGGTCAGAAAGGAGTAATTTCTCATGGAGATTCTCGCATTCATTCAGTAGACTTGCTGAGTTTCCACCATGTGCCAGGCCCTGTCCTTGGCACTGAAGATGCACTAGTGGATAAGACTGGCCAGCCCCAGCATTCACGGCACCCGCTGACCAGCAAGGAGGAGCAGGCCCAGTGTGAGAAGTTGCTGGAGCGGGACTGGGGCCGAGAAGGGCCCTGTCTAGAGCCATTTTACCACCTTTAAGCCCCATCCAGCTGCTCTGGCTCCTCTCCTGAGCAAACACGGATCATAACCCCAAAGCCACTTGGGAGTGCTCAAAATTCCACCCAACAGCTCTGGGGAAGTTTGGAAAGTCCGAAGCCAACACGGATGGCCCACTGCCAAAAGCTGCCCAGTTGGCCTGCTCAGAAGACATGAATCCAGGAAGATGGGCTATTTTCAGGTTACTGCTGCTGAGCTGACGCCAGTTAAGCAGGAGGGAGAGGAGGCTGAATGTGCAATACAGCAAGACTGCACATCAGGTTGGGTGAGCAGCATCAAGTTGAAGACCACATCCCCCACCCCCAGTCATGCTGTACACATAACAGCTCAACTTGCCAAATAATGAACTTGAGGAGTTTTCAAGTTAGGTTTGAATATGGAATTATTTTATTATGCTCAATTATTTTTTCCCCCACAGTCAACAAAGCTTTTTTTAAACACCCTTTAAGCAACCAGTCTTCAGGTGCCATTGTTGACCACAGAATATTCCAGAATATGCTGAGGCACCAGCGGCTCCGTCCCCTCATGCAGGTCGCAACTACATATCCCCTTCTCACAAAGGCCCTCCATGTCCACCTCGACACAGAAAACTTAAGCCCCAAAGCCTTTCTCTACCCCATTATCTTACTTTCTTCTTCAGGGCACTTATCACAGGAGAGGGTGCAGTTTTCTTATTGACCCTCTTGCAGATGTGCAGGCAGGATCATGTCTCCCTTGGTCACAAAAAAAGCCTCAGGGCCTAGAGCAGAGCTGTATTATTCTAAGTTCAGATCGTTATAACTGAATGGATGATGATTGAACAGACCCTATAAACACAGCCCGTAAACGAAGGCTAGCCTGTAGTAGAAACACTTTCACTCCAACTTCATGGAAATCAAATTCAGCTTTTGCACAAGTCCTTGAACATCTAAAAATCTGAATCTGTCAGAGTCAGAAAGGTCCTGGGTTTCTACCCAGAATCTGGTGGTCTAGAAGTAGCCAAGGGAGAACCATGCCTCTCCACCAGCATTTTCACTGTAAGTACTCATGGTGGCCATCTGGGCTTGGATCACCTCTGACCCGAGCTGCTGGCACTAGGAGACAGAGAGCAATTAAGTCCTTCAGAACTTGATCATCCATCCTGGGATCCATGGGAGAACCCAGAATTTCAGCAGAGCTGGAGGAGATGCTCTGAGGATTATGGCCCTCAGCCTCTCTAATGAGCCCCAGCAAAGACTGTGCTGAGCCCCACTGTGTGGCAGGGTCAGACATCATCTCAGAATGCTCTGTGAGACCTGACACCCTGTGATTCCATGAGCAGGTGCAGGCGCAGCCATGGGTCAGTCACAACCAATGCCAGCCGATAGACTCAGAGCAAGCAAGGGGAGTGTGAGTTCTTGGAAAGAACAAGGGGTAATTGGTGTGCTGTCCCTGGGCCAAAGCAGCCGAGGCAGGACGAGCTGGCCCCAGGCCCAGCCTGAGACTCACAAAACCTGGGTCAGCCCCAATTTCTCCAGCCTTGACACTTCACCCATCCGGAATTCCCTTACCCCTTATCTCACTTATTCAGTAAATGCTTGCCCGGGGCCTTTATGTAACCGCCCTCAAGGGCTTCTGGGTCAAAGGGGCGAGTGCAGGCAAAGCCACCAGTAAGGGTGAAGCAATGAAAAGGCCCCAGAGAGACTGAATTCAAAGTTGAGAGAAAGGAGAAACCATTGCAATCGAGGTATATAGGTGTGTGTGTGTGTGTGCGCACACGCGCACACGTGAGTGTGTGTGTGTACAGGAATATGACTGTGTTGGGGGAGGGGCAGCAAGCCCCTAAGTGAATTTCCTCTAGCAAGAAATACAAGAAATCCCTGGGAAACGAAGGGATCACTTATCCTACTGATAAAGGGTTGGATCCAACGCAGCCCTAAGAGCTCAGGGGCTGGGAGGTGGGGCTGCCTCCAGGGGCTCGTGGTTCTGGAAGAAGGTGGCATTTCTCCTTTTCCCCAGCCCTCAGGGAGCAAGCACAGGGAGAACGCCTTCCATATGGGACTACAGTGCTTCCTCGCAGAACTGTATGCCAGTGTCCCTGGCAGACACTCTCCTGTCCTGACAAAGGGGGAAGACACACATATCCACAGGCAACACCGCCCCACATGGTCCCTAAAAACCTGGGAGCACTTTACACCAACCCATCCTTCACTCGCCAGCCTGGCTCTGGAGCCGTCATCCTATGTTCCAGCCATTGCGGGACCCACACTAAGAAGCCAGGAGCCAGTGCAGGGTAGGCCATGATCCTGGGCTGAAGGCAACTGGGCAGCTGGGACCGTCTGAGGAACCTATACAATAACCCATCTAACCCTCTCACCTCGGTAGGAAAACGCTTAGCAAAATCAAAAAGCAGTAAACAAACTGCTAAACATGGAGGACAGCTCACCCGGCCACCAGCTCGTGGCCCCAGCCTAAAGGATAGCAGGAAGATCAATAAACCCTGGTTGACTAATGGAAGGAACCAAACGGTACGGAATTCACTGAACTGTGGACAGGCAGCCAGATCCGAGGCTGGGAAGGGGACGCAGTGAACTGTCGATTCGTGTGTCAGCCCTCCAACATGGAAACACTGCACATCCCACCTTAGTCCCAATCTATCCTGAGCCCAGGGTCATGGTGGGGCATAGGGGCGCTCAACCTTACTGTCCATATTAAGGAAGACCCAGGCCGGGCCTGAGTCCTGGCCACCATGGCATTCCTCACCTGGAAATGCCAGACCCACCTCTGAACACAGGCAGGGGCCCCAGCCAAAAGCCTCTGAACGCTAGAGGGTTTCTACTTGAGCTCTGCAATTTCATGATGAGGGTATTCTCAGCATATGAAACCCACCACTGGATGCACAGATTATCAAAATGCATTCTGTCTCCTCACCCCCATCATTGCAGGTACCACAAGCCATTCAGCTGCCTTTGATGGTGCTAATAGTTATTTTGATTTTGCATTTCTGCCTTCAAGACTATTTCCTGTGATATCAATGACAAAAGTTTTCACTTAACTCTTCCAATAGAAAACCTAATTGTATCTTTCACTCAGAATGAAATTTGAAACTATCAGGACACCAGAAATGCCAGCTGCTAGGAGTCTAAATAAATTTTACACAAAAACACAGTTTCATTTTGCTAGCACAGGAAAAAAAAAAAAGTAATCTTATGAATAGCCCAAAAAATATAGATCTTGCCAGTAAGTTGCATGAAGGAGTTTTATCCTTATACCATGAAAAAGAATAGCTGGGAAATAAAATGACTTTCAAAATAACCATTTCAACTGGATTTTTAAAAATCAAATATTGTTGTCTAGCCAAGCACAACTAAATGTTCCCTTTTTTATCAATGAGGTAAAGGCACTGCCTCAGAAACCTTGCAGGAGACCAGCACCCCCAGAGGCTGGGCAAGAGGTGGGGGGCTTGGGTTCACAACAAGGGTTGCAAACACCATTGTGGGGTTTACCCCCTAATCATGTCACAGTAGGCAGTTCTGGCAGTAGGTGGACCTGTTTCCTGGGGGGCACAAATGACCCTTGGCCCTTCCCCACAATGCACCTTGCTTTCTTAACACTTGAGATAAGCAGTAATTAAGACAACTTCCCCTAGAATACAATGGCTTCTTATTAAATACCATTTTCCCAATTGTTGTAGCTCAAACTGTTTAACCAAGGTTGTTATAAGCATAATACACTCCTGTTCTGAGATACAGAACACCAGACTACTGAACCTTTTCAGGGTCATTAAACAGCTGTAAACATTATTACAAAAATAAACCAGAGATTTCATGCTTACATTTTGGCCTAGAGCTTGCGATGCTGAGCAAGTACATTTTTTCATCTCTTACAATCAACGCTGGTGACATTTGGGCATCCAAACAAATTACATCACAAACATTACTGAGGTGGGCAGGATACTGAGCGGTTTATTTGCCAGATGATTAATAGATAAACAGGAGGGCAGCACGGGTGACCTGCTCTGTTTTGACTGATGTGTAGACAACGCTATGAGACAGGGCCAGAAACAGTTAAATCTTTGCTGAATTTATTAATGAGAATATGATATTCCAATAGGGCTGCAGAGTATGGCGACTGTGTAACCAGGAGAGTCAAGTTGGAGAGCGTGGTCAAACTCCCCAACCTTCCCTTCTGGGTGGAATGCTGGCCAAAGTGTCAGGGTGGTCTCTGTCTGTAAAGGGGAACAGGACTCAGTTGAACTGAGTGGTCCCACAGAAGCCCAGGCAGTTTCAGTATTGGTGGGACAAAAGTTGGGGGACTTAGAAGAAGAAGAAGAAAGTAACTTCTCTTTGAAGACTTTGGATGATTTCAAAATTCTCAAAGGCCAAGAGGTCTCTCCAGCATGTTGGCTTTTGGACAGGTTGAAACTAGCCCAGAACTGAAGACAGATAATGAACACATCAGATGCGAAAGGAAAACATCCACCAAGAGCTCTCCTGGTCCTCTTCTCTGGTAGAGCAGGCTTCTGTCAGTAGTTCCTGGCTCACTATCTGCCCACCCCACACAAAGCTAGGCAAACAGGGGATGGAATTAACCTCGTGTGGGGTAGTTGTTAAGACTGTGGACTTGTCAGGCAGCGAGAGCTCTCAAAGAAAATAGCACTAATTGTCATCATCACCATCGTCACTGCAGCCACCACTCATCATCACCATTCACATCAGCCACAGAAGCTGAATCCTTATCATCTTCTTCATACTCATCATCGTTCTCCTCTTCATGGCAGCATCATGCATCAGCGCCAGCACTGTGCTAGGTACTTCATCAGCACCAGCACTGTGCTAGGTACTTCATCAGCACCAGCACTGTGCTAGGTACTTCACAACCTTTATCGCATTTAGCTTCACAGAACCTAGGATGGTAGGTACCATACTAGTCCAATACGAAAAGTGAGGAAACTGAGGCTCAGAATATGTAAGCCTCAAAACGTCACACAGCTGGGAAGGCTGACTCCAGAGCCCAAGCAGGACATGCTGGAGGGAAGGCTGCTCCCTTGATGTCCACACCATGTTCAGTCTTGCTAGGCTGGATGCTGACAGATGCCAGCGCCTTCCTTTGTGAAACATGTGGAAACAAAGGAAGCCTCAGCTCACGGGAAAGCTCAAAGGAAGCCAAGGAACCAGAGCCGTCACAGCCACGTGTGCCCAGAGTGGAAACAGGCAGTATATTCCAAAGAAAGTACCGCTGGGGGCTGGCATGGTGGGGTGGGTGCAAGAGGGCACTTTGGGGCTAGAAATGCCATGTCTGTCAATCGCTGGTTTGGGGAAGGTCACATAACCACTTATTTATATTATCTTGTTTTCTTAAGATCCCTAAGAGTGGATACATTAGTCCACCTGCTCCTGTCCTGTGTCGGGTGGGTTATTCCCCCAACTAGACTGGAGTAAGGAGACAGAAAGCACTGCAAAGACCAATAACATGCATCTAGTTGTCAGCTCTTCCACTGACATCTGTTTGACCTTGGGTACCTGCTTGAGCCTCAGTTTCTTTGTCTGTAAAATGGACTGGTATTAACTGTCCTACACATTTCACAGGATTTTGAGAAGGCAAATGGATTTGCAGGAGAGAGAAAGTGGCATTTAAATGACAGAGGACTGTGCCCTGTGTAACCTTTCTCAGGAGCTGACCACAGCAGCCTTCGAGATCCAGAGAGGACCTTCATCTGGGAGTAGAGTAAATGCTGAGAGCTGAAGGACATAACCAAGGCACAAGCAAAGCACACAAAAGTGGTTAATAAAGACTCACTCATCGCCAGCTTTCTTGGTGCATCTGTAAAGTGGACCTCACATCACTCAATACACTTTTGAATGCCTACATAGAGATACACAAGCAAGACCAGGTCTTGCCTTTGAAGCTAACTCATGGAAGGGAAACAAATGAACGGAAACCCCAGAGCAGGGTCCAGTGCTGAAACGAGGACTCAACAGCATGCTGTGAGGCTGGGAGAGGTGGAGAAGGGGATGCAGCGGAGAGAAGGGACGAAAGATCAGTGAGGAGAACACCTGGAAAGAGCCTGGAATAAGCAGAGAAGAGGAAGAAGGGTGTGTGGGACAGAGGGGTCAGTGTGTGCAACATGGGGCCTCAGCATAGAATGTTCTTGGGAAAGACAGGGAGGGCGTGGCCAAGCGCAGACTTCAGTGTCAGTCTATGGAGCATGGAGTTTATGTCTGGGGCAAAACAGGGGCTCAAGAAGCCCCTACTGGAGTCATCACACAAAACAGATGCCTCACAGCACTGCTGTGATACACGAGCAGTTTTCTACCACATGTGGATCAGAGGAGATAAATATTCTTCAAAATCTTTTATTTTTGAGAAAAATAGGTGAAAATAAACTCTGGACCACAAATCAAACATGTAAGGGCTGAAGTTCTCACCGTGGTGAGGGTTACCCCTGCATGAGACAGAAAAGGATGCTTAGAGTTTGGAAGAAGACATTGGTCTCCCCTCTTCCTCTTTGTAACAGCAAAACAAGTGGAAGAAGGACCACTCCAAAACTCCTGGCAGCCCACCCACGCCTCTCCAAGGGTAGCAGCCCAGATCTACTTCCGTGCGCCTTCCTGATGTTGCCTCCTCCAAGAAGCCTTCCTGGATTTGCCCCAGGCTGGAGGCGGTCACTCAATCCCCATAGCTCCCATGCTATTTCTCTGGAACGGTTAAGACACTGGTGGTGCCGTACTGCATGGTTATCAGAGGTCACACTTCCTCTGCTGTGGGCCTTTCTGAGAGTAAGCGTCTTATCAGCCCCGCCTGTAGCTCCTGGAGGATCCAGTCCTACTCAGATCTGTCCTCTAGCTTCTGATGATCACAGTGCTGGAGAGGAAGATGACCTACAGTATCACAAAAATGGACAGCATGCTGTGAGCCCCAGCCCAGGCCGCTCCCCCTAGGATCTCAGCCATCAAGGGGTGTTTCCATTCCTCCCAGATGGGATGATTTGGGAAGGAAATGATCCCCTAATTTGCTGTAATTGATTTATCTGAACTGTGTCCACCCCATCAGGGAAAGCAACTAAAACTACATATATAAGCTTTTAGTGACTGCCCTGCCTTTGAAATATCACAAAACTGAGAAAGATACCTGCAGTTGTCATGAAGTGTATTGATTATTTCTCTCTCACTGGCTTTCTTGTTTCCTTTTGAAACAGACTTCATCATGAGAGGAAGTTAGATATTTAATCCCCTACTAACCTACCTTGGCTCCCTGCTCAGCCTCAGCACAGAGCTGCTGCCCTAGAACAATTGGGGGACTGGGACCCACAGGATGCCCCACAGAGGGCAGTGTGCTCAGCTGCACCTCATTCACCCTTTCACCCCTGATTAAAGTCGTTTAAGTCTGAGCCCTTCTGGACTATGATATCGTGTCGAACAGTTTATTTTCATTTCACAGAAGCCTCAGATTTGATTCAGTGCAAAACTAAATATAATGTAGAATGCACATATGCAAGAGTGATCAAAGAGGGCCTGACTGTGAAATATTCACAGAAGCCAGCCCAGGGAGATTCATTCACAGGGGCACCTGTCGAAGACATAAGCTCAGATACACATCATCTCCTAAGTACACACAATCCTTACTGAGCAAAAATCCAGGCGCACCAGTGGGGCCTCTGCTGCCTGCGACTACTGGGCTCAGACCAGTAGACAGGGCCCAAGGCCAAGCCAGGACCTCACTCCTTTGTGGCCCTTAGGATCCCCAGTTCAACATCTCCAGCTCCTGTATAGGTCACCAGGCTGCCTGGCCTGCTTCTGCTGAGCCAGACTCCTGGAAGAGGAGGGAAGGCTGGGCCAGGCTCTTATCCCAGCAATGGGTGTCACCGCCACATGCAGGCAGATTCCGGGGAAGAGGATGAATTTCCAGCACTTCACACGTGCTTGAGGATGGAACGTGTGTGTGCATACCAAGTCACTCATTGTGTCCAACCTTGTGTGACCCCATGGACTGTAGCTCACCAGGATTCCCCAGGCAAGAGTACCGGAGTGGGTTGCCATGCCCTCCTCCAAGGGATCTTCCCGATCCAGGGATCGAACCCGTGTCTCTTATGTCTCCTGCATTGGCAGGCAGATTCTTGACCGCTAGCGCCACCTGGGAGGGAGCACCCTCTGCCAACTCTTGTTCAAACCTGTCAGCATTGGGAGAGAGAACTCCCTTTTGTGAGAGAGCAGATGAGGGGCCTTCCTGCCCGTATGTGCATCTCAGTCCCTCTGTCTGGCACACTGTCCCTGCCCTGTCTACCTGTTCCCTGTGCCCTGTCTTCTGTGGGTAAATTAAATGCCACCTCACCCAGGAGGCCATCCTCAATGCCCCGGGCTCAGGGTGGAACCCTGGTGTCTGTCTCCACAGGGCTCCTCCTGGCTGACTCTTTCCCCCTTACAGTGGCTTTCACACTGGGTTGGCTCTGTTTGTACACTTGACCAGAAGCCCCCTGAGGACAAGGACCATGACCATCGCCTTCACTGGGGCACCTCTAGCACTGGCACAGAGCCAGGCAGAGGATGTACTCAATAAATATGTGCCAAAAGTACAAATGATTGAATCAGGGAATGAATGAATGAATGAACAGACCAAGCAACAAATGCTGCAGGCCTGGTGCACAGCATTTCTCATTGAGGAGAGAAGGGGACCCAGGGGAGAAAGACAGACCACAGGCCACTCCTGGGCCACCAGGGCAGGCCATGCTCTCTGCTCCTCAGGGCACAAGCCAGGTAAGAAGTTTGTTCTATGGATGGAGCCTTATGTCAAATGTCACCATCCATGCAGCCACCTCCAACCCCAGCCTTCACACCTTCTATGAAGAGCTGATCCCACTCTGTCTCATGGTGGATTATCTGGGTCCCTGTCTCACCCCTGCCATCCTGTCTAAGACCTCCAGGGACCAATATCTGACCCAAACAGAAGGCCTTGCACATAATATGTACCTACAGATTCTACCTGAATGGACTCGAAATCCCTCAACCTGCTCTTTATAAACCCACATTGCTCTGACTGCTCTGCCTCCTTCAGTCTACCTGCTCATGCAAACATCCATCCATCCATCCATTCATTCAGCATTTCCTGACGACCCACCATGAGCCAGGTACTGTGCCAGGCTCTGCAGAGAAAAGGCTCAGACTGCTCCTGAGCAAGAGGGCACAGGGACCCAAAACATCAGCTACAGAGACTGATAACATCTGTTCACTCACAAAAGGGTCAGGAGACGCAGAGGCTTCGGAGGGCAATGACCACATCTCCCTCGGAGCAGGTCTATTATCAGGAGGACACCGCCACTCCCCTCACCTCTACTCTGAACTTCTGTTGACACTTCCCTCCCAGACCCCAGGAACCCGTCACCCCCCAGTTAGGAGCAAGGAAGCCACCAGAGCACAACAGAATGCTTTCTCTTGGTGACATGCACTCCACAGAGCAACCTTCCCAGCAAGCCTGGGGGTGGAGGGGAGGTGCATGTAGCTGACTCCCCCCAGGGCAGGGGCACCCACCTGCTCTCCCAGTGGGCATCGCCCATGTAGCAGGTCTGGACACTCCAGACAACAGCCCATCCCGCCCGGTAGGACAGAGCCTCCATCCCCTCCACTCTCTGGAACCACACACCTGCACCTCAGCCCAGACAATTCTTGGCCTGGTGGGCCCCAGCCCCTCTGGGAGTCACAGCTTCCCAAGCATCAGCCAAGGAGGCCAGCCAGGTGGGCCACTACCCTCAGCTACTGCCGCTCCTCCTTTGTCCTGATTCATGCCGCTGCAGCCCACCTGACAAGGAAGGGATCTCCCAGCTAAGCCCCCAGCCTGAAACTTCACCAATCACAGAACGGCTGGAGTTGAACTTCACTGATGCTGAACTCTAGGGGAGACATTAAAAATGAACGTTTTTCTTTTCACCAGGGAGAAAATGCCATTAGCATGCATGGGTCCAGGGCCATCGGCGTGCAGTTGGTCTGCCCCCTACCTCGGACAGGCTGTACTTGATCGTCACAATCATGACACCAGTGTCTCTCCACCCTTGCCTCAGGAGGACCAGACTTACTTCCTAAGGACAGACTTTCAGAAAGCACAGGGCATTTTTCAGTTTCAGGAGACTGGTGTGGAGGTACGATCTAAACAAGCAGCAAACAGCATTCAGAAGCACCCACAGTCAACAGCCCTGTGGCTAGTGAAATCTTTGGGGCCCCGGAAGAATCTTTTTCCTGGGACTCTGTATGACATGATACATGCCTTCTACTGAAAAGGTGAACTGCGTCTTATTCCAAAAGACCTGAAGGCCCACAAGCTCTAAGGTGGTACTTCCTCAGTTACCCATCTGTGATACAGGGCAATAATAAGATTATTGGAGGATCAGTTCAGTTCAGTCGCTCAGTAGTGTCTGACTCTTTGCAACCCCATGGACTGCAGCACACCAGGCCTCCCTGTCCATCAACAACTCCAGGAGTTTACCCAAACTCATGTCCATTGAGTCGGTGATGCCATCCAACCATCTCATCCTCTGTCGTCCCCTTCTCCTCCCACCTTCAATCTTTCCCAGCATCAGGGTCTTTTCAAATGAGTCAGCTCTTCGCATCAGATGGCCAAAGTATTGGAGTTTCAGCTTCAACGTCAGTCCTTCCAATGAACACCCAGGACTGATTTCCTTTAAGATGGACTGGTTGTATCTCCTTGCACTCCAAGGGACTCTTAAGAATCTTCTCCAACACCACAGTTCAAAAGCATCAATTCTTCAGTGCTCAGCTTTCTTTATAGTCCAACTCTTATATCCATACATGACTACTGGAAAAACCATAGCCTTGACTAGACGGACCTTTGTTGGCAAAGTAATGTCTCTGCTTTTTAACATGTTGTCTAGGTTGGTCATAACTTTTCTTACAAGGAGTAAGTGTCTTTTAATTTCATGGCTGCAATCACCATCTGCAGTGATTTTGGAGTCCAAAAATATAAAGTCTGACACTGTTTCCCCATCTATTTCCCATGGAGTGATGGGACCAGGTGCCATGATCTTAGTTTTCTGAATGTTGAGCTTTAAGCCAACTTTTTCACTCTCTTCTTTCACTCTCATCAAAAGGCTCTTTAGTTCTTCTTCAATTTCTACCATAAGGGTGGTGTCATCTGCATATCTGAGATTATTGATATTTCTCCCGGCAATCTTGATTCCAGCTTGTGCTTCTTCCAGCCCAGCGTTTCTCATGATGTACTCTGCATAGAAGTTAAATAAGCAGAGTGACAATATACAGCCTTGACATACTCCTTTTCCTATTTGGAACCAGTCTGTTGTTCCAAGTCCAGTTCTAACTATTGCTTCCTGACCTGCGTACAGGTTTCTCAAGAGGCAGGTCAGGTGGTTTGGGATTCCCATTTCTTTCAGAATTTTCCAGTTTGTTGTGACCCACACAGTCAAAGGCTTTGGCATAGTCAATAAAGCAGAAATAGATGTTTTTTCTGGAACTCTCTTGCTTTTCCATGATCCAGTGGATGTTGGCAATTTGATCTCTGGTTCCTCTGCCTTTTCTAAAACCAGCTTGAACATCAGGAAGTTCATGGTTCACATATTGCTGAAGACTGGTTTGGAGAATTTTGACCATTACTTTACTAGCGTGTGAGATGAGTGCAATTGTGCGGTAGTTTGAGCATTCTTTGGCATTGCCTTTCTTTGGGATTGGAATGAAAACTGACCTTTTCCAGTCCTGTGGCCACTGCTGAGTTTTCCAAATTTGCTGGCATATTGAGTGCAGCACTTTCACAGCATCATCTTTCAGGATTTGAAATAGCTCCACTGGAATTCCATCACCTCTACTAGCTTTGTTCATGGTGATGCTTCCTAAGGCCCACTTGACTTCGCATTCCAGGATGTCTGGCTCTAGGTTGGTGATCACACCATCATGATCATCTGGGTTGTGAAGATCTTTTTTGTACAGTTCTTTGGATGGAACCCAGTAATTTATGTAAAGTCCTTGCAGTGGCATCTGGCACGGGGGGAGGAGCTCTGTGTAGAAGCTGCCGCTGCTGCCTCTTCTTCTACCACCTCAGTGGCCATCCACACACCCACACCGCCCAGTCCCCATCACGCCTACAACCAAGCAGTCCTGGGCAGTCACCCTCCCCCCACCGGAAGCCAGATGCCCCCGGCCTGGGTGGTAGTTAAGGGGTTAATCACCTTATCTTTTTTCTTTTAAAAAGTGTTTGCAGTTAATGAGGAAAAGTTGAACACCCCCATTTGAAATCTGGACAAAAGGCATGAGAAACAGGCACTTCACAGAAGAAATGGAATTTGGCTAATAACCATAAAAATGTCACTCCTGACTAGAAAGCAAAAAAGATTCAAAACAATAGCAAGGCTCCATTTTAATGTCGTTACAGGAAAGGCTATGCCCAGGCCTTGTGAGAACCCACAACCTTCTCCATGAAACCGTGGCGCAGCCGAGGCGGAGCATGGAGGATGGTGAGGCCTCCTTGCTCCAACCACAGCTTCCTTCCAAAGGAAGGACTCAGAGCTATGGTGCGAGTCTTGAACACCATCAACTGTGGCTTCAAGCAAGCCAGCCTGGGAAGGTAAGCCTTCTAGAAAGTGCTTTCCCAAGAACAGGCCTCAGCGTGAGAAGACAAAGCTCACACTTTCTGCTATACCCAGAGGAAACTATTAGAAAGCATCAGAACCCTGCCAAGGAAGCCAGTCTGCTGGGCAGTGGCTTGTGTGTGGTGGGTATGGCTGGACCCAACCAGCCGGCTCCACTTACTGGGGACCGTGGCCCCACGCCTGATGCCAGCCTGTCTCAGTGAGCTCTCTCCCGCTCCCATGGTCTCTCTCTACTTAAGGCAAAGACCAAACCACACTGTTTTCCTGTGCCACAGCTAAGACTTCATGCCGCTCATCCAATCTCACTTCCCACCTCCTCCTCAAGTGCTTGGGGAGCGTGTCTCTACTCCATACATGAGCTCTGGCATCTCTTCTCTCTTTTCACAGATGTGCTTCTTGAGAGAAGGGATGCACAGATGATAGCAGGGTGGCAAAACTAGGGAAATCTCAGAGATCATCCAGCTCCTTCTCACTTAGCCTGATGTGCCCATTTAACAGATAGGTAAACTGACACCAGAAGATAAGTGATGACCCCTCCCAAAGTTAGATAGCAAATTAGTAGATATGTATCTGTATGTTACGTCCCTTAGTTACCTCCTAAGCAATCAAGAAATCTAGTGGGTGCTAAGTAAATGTTGCGGAGAAGGCAATGGCAACCCACTCCAGTACTCTTGCCTGGAAAATCCCATGGTAGGCTGCAGTCCATGAGGTTGCTAAGAGTCAGACATGACTGAGTGACTTCACTTTCACTTTTCACTTTCATGCATTGGAGAAGGAAATGGCAACTCACTCCAGTGTTCTTGCCTGGAGAATCCCAGGGACGGGGGAGCCTGGTGGGCTGCTGTCTATGGGGTCGCAAAGAGTCGGACATGACTGAAGCAACTTGGCAGCAGCAGCAGCAAGTAAATGTTGACTGGCTGACTGAGTGGATGAAAGAAGAAATAATGCACAAATAAATAGATGGGCAGGGCAACCAACAAATTCTGGAATGTCTTTGCCTCTGCCCCCTCAGCAGCCAAATAGGGGCCAGCAGATACCAGAAGACTTCCATAATACACTTTCTACCACCAGATCCCAAACTCATCAATCTCTCTCTTTTTTTTTTTTTCCTAATTCCTTCTCCAATCAGATAATATAAAATTAGACACTTGATTATATCATGTCCTGTGTGTATTGACCATTCTCGGGGTCCGTACAATCAGGAAGTCTGGCAGCCTGTGGCTTCCCAGCCTCTGCAGAGCTCGGAGCATGGCATGAAGCTCATGAACCAGCTGCTGCTGAGTCTATGCCACCCTCGGGGGTGTGAGATCCTCCCAGGAAGGCGGTCAGGGGCT
Source organism: Bos grunniens (assembly GCF_055505025.1). Taxonomy (NCBI): domain Eukaryota; kingdom Metazoa; phylum Chordata; class Mammalia; order Artiodactyla; family Bovidae; genus Bos; species Bos grunniens. The sequence goes on along the minus strand of NC_141182.1, from coordinate 41,107,082 downwards.
GCAACCAGCACTCCCAGGACAGAAGAAGCTCAGGATCTCCTGCAGTCTTTCCTGAGAACGCAAGAACAGTGAAGATGGAGCAGAGGCCAGAGATACCCCCCATTTAGAAACAGGCTTCAGGAGGCAGGAGAGAATGTTTCCATTCGCTCCTTCATGTGTTTGATTTGCATCAAATTACATCAGGTTGATGTGATGTAACAAGACATCCCCCCATGAAATGCATAAATCAAGGCACCCCATAAATTTAAAGGAATAGAGCTCTTTTTCAGAAGTGGCTAATTACTCATAAACAGCAGATATTTTATTGCCGTTAAAGTCAGTAGCAGGTTTTTAATAGCCAGAGCATTTTGTAACTCAAGCTTTTCATAACACAGGCCTGGGGAAGCCAAGCATTACCTGTTTGTAGCTCCCTGGAGTGTGACAAAGATCTTGCCAAGGTAGATCACCTCTGAGGGGCCTCCCACAGCCACGCCCAGCTGGGGTATGTTACTGGCCCCACCACCACAGCTCTGCTGGGAGGGGGAAGCCAGCCCTCTGTCTGGGAAGGGGCTTCCCATAAATACCACTCTCATGCACATGACTTTTATTGGAATCTGGGACTTTTGCACACTCATGGGGCTGGTTTCCTGCCCATACCACTGGGGACCAACTGCAGACACTTGGACAGGCATCCATCTCCTTCCACCCGTGCTCACCACTATCCCTGCATGACGGAAGTCCTCTCTTCCTCCTTAGTCCTGGGGTTTGAGTGGGATGCAGCCAAACCTCAGCTCCTGATTGTGGGCTTCATCTGAGTCAGACTATTCCAAACCCTGGCCTTGGTGAGAAATGTAAGGCTCAGCACATGACCTAATAATGAGAGTGAGAGCTAGGGCTTATTAGTGAGCTACAGGTGCTTCAGACACACTCCAGAGAGGTCTGGAGCTTTAGCAGCCATTTTGCTACCAAGAGTCTGAAGCTGCTGATGGTGGACATGTAGCATTTTGGGACAAGCGCCAAGGAGGCAGAAGAGAGAAGTCAGCCCTTAAGTAACATAATTTGAGCTCCTGGATCAAATGACACCTGAAGCTGAACCATTTACATACTTTGTATCCTGGTGCTTTAAGCTGGTTTGGGTTGGATTTTCTGTTACTTGAAACCAAATGAGTCTTGGCTGATGAAAGACCCCATCCTCTCTTCCAGTCCACCCCACGCCACCCCACCTCTCAGCTTCTCTTCTGCTCATCCAGTCCCCTGCCCAGAATCATGACAATTTATTCCCATCTTTGCTCTCTTTCACTGACTTCATTCAAATCTAGATCTGGAACGTCCAGAAGGTTCCATGCACACCCTGAAGCCCCGAGCCACACACTGGCTTGGGCTCTTGTAGAATTGTCTGGTGTGAAGGGAAGAGGAAGACTGAGCCTTCTGTTTTCCCTGAACACAAAATAAGCTTCCACAACAGGCACTAAGAATGTGTTTCTCACCCTGCCCAGCTGTCTCCTTGCCATTTGCCAAGGGATCTGGAATTCCACCACGGGGTCTTTCCCATAGGGCTTTTCTTGTTTGCTTCAAGGAAAAATAATTTTATCTGTTTACTTGTGACAGTTCAGAAGTCTTCAGAAAGTTTGTGTGGATTTCAATAGGTTCTCTCAGCAGACAGCCTTCACACGTGCTATTCTTTCTATAGCAATCCTTCCCCCCGCATCTGCACCTTGCAGATCTACAGCCAAACGTCACTTTCCCGGGGGTGCCCCCCAGCTTCCTGAGATTCCAAAGATGCCCCGTAATCTGAGTGCTCAATCTACTGTACTATGTACACTGAATAAAGACATCTACTGGCTGCTGAAGGAAAGTGAAGCCCTGGAGTGTTCCGCGTTCTGTGGTTCACAGAGCACCTCCTCACTTATCTCATTCCCCTTGCTCTCCCTGCCCACCCTGCACTGTAAGGATTCCTGGCCTCCTTTTCACTGTGCAGAGAGCCCCAGAGAGACCAGACTCCCACCCACAGGGCCCTCTGCAGCCTCCTGTGTGCATGCCAGGCATACAAGGGCATCCGGACACATGGGGCCTGAAGCGGGGCATCCTGGAGCAAGCAGAGTAAAAGGAGAATGAAAATGAGCTGCAGCCAGGCCTCGTCCTCAGCCATCCCTGCGGGCTGGAGACAGTGTCCGTAGGCTGGCCTTAGCTAAGCCGCAGGGTGCTCACTGGGAGCAATCCTTCCTCATCCGCAGCATGTACTCAAGCCAGCAAGGAGGCAACCCTGGCCCCTGGCAAAGCACATGGGACCGGGTGGAGAATGTGTCACCCAGGTCCTGGGAAGCTTGCTCCATGTCTGGCTTCAGAGGCCACACTCAGTCAGCTGGCAGGGAGTCTGGCCTCCCTTCGAATACCCGTCGTGTTCCTGCTTGTCCACTGGCCCACCTGCCCCCACCTTCCCGCTGCCCTTTGCAGCGACCACTCCCCTGCCCCATGCCCTGGCACAGCTGCTGTGGCTGCCAGCCCTGCCCCTGCTGGAGCCCCCGGGAGGGAACCCTGCCCTTGCCTGCCCTTTGCACAGGCTGGGCAGGCCTCAGTGGCTGGGGACAGATGAGCAAGCTCTACAGTGTCTGTCATCTCACTCCAAGAAACCCAGCTGGCCAGGGACCCGCGTGTGCAACCTCTGATGTACAAAATTGCTGGTTCACCCCCAGGATCCCTGGACTCCACAAGCCCCAGTGCCCGGCAGTGAGACAGAGACAGAGACAGAGAAGGGATTTCCAGATCCATTTCTTTACTCATTCATTCATTTACCCTGGCACAGAACAGCCACTGCTTTAATTTCTGCCTCCCCTATTACCATAAATTTTGTCAGGGTAGAAACAATGTCTCCTGCTATTGTTGCTATATCCCTGATGCTCACGTGCATGCTGGGGGCACCACAGCAGACCTTGTGAAATATACAGAACACTCAATAAATATTTATTGACTAGATGAAGGCACAAAAACAAGGATGGATTGATGAATGGATGATGGATGGATATTTGGGTAGCTGGATCGGTTGATAGAAGGATGGATGGATACATACGTAGATGGAAGGATGGATGGAGTGAATTAGCATCTTTATGTGTTAGGTAATATGAGGACTATGAAGATGAACCTGGATAAGTCTCCTTTAAAAGAGACGAGAGTCTTGGCCTGATATCAATATTGAGAGCAGGAAAAATACAGTAATTGCCCCAAGGGAAATAGTACTGCAAGGAGGTGTCAGTTTAGAGAAAGGTGAGGTGGGGAGGGAGTGGGGTGGTAATCAGAATCCATCATATACTGCTTAACATCTTGTAAAGCTCTTCTCCGGCAGTAGGGTCCTCAGGTTTGCCAGGTACCCTTAGTCCTTTCTAGGAAACTAACAGTCTTACTCAGGAGAGGGACTGCTCTATCAGGGATCTTTCTGGTGCATTTTCCTGAGACTTGGATCCATTTTAAACCTCTGGGGTCAATGGGTCTTGTCTTCATGAGTTTTTCTTCAGAACTCTGCTGCCTAAAATCCTAAACTCTCCAGTAGTAGCTCAGGGTCCCTTCTCCTGTTTCAGAAAATTTTAAAAAAAATGCCGTGCCCCAGTTGCAGGCAACACAGATCCCTTCCCCATGCTTTTCACCACCGAGCTACACTGCAATAAAACCACCTTCTCGTTTTTGCCGTGTTTTTGTACCCCTGCTAATATTTTTTTAATTAATTCCCTATTTTTTACTTTAATGCATTTAAAAAGAAACTATATCATTACCCTAAATGGAAATTTGTATCGCTTGCTCTAAATTAAAGGTAATTATAAAAATAAATAAAATGAGAACAATGTTATTAAATTCTGGCTGAGCACTGCTGCCTGCAGCAGGCTCTGGCCTGAGGCCTGCTCTCTCTTACAGAGGGAGCTGACAAGAGTAGAGGGTGTTGGGGACACACAGGAGCCAGTGGGGCTTCTCCTGGGGATCTGGGGGACAGTGAAGAGTAGGTCTCTCACCCTGTGACCTCAGCAGTTGATGGGGGAGTCCCTGCATCCCCTGAAGTTGCCGTGGACACCCCAATGTCTGGCTTCTCCCTAGTCCACACAGGCCCTCTTTATCCAGTGAGGACCTTCAGATCAGAGTTGATAAGGACTCCCTTTAGAAGTTCTAAGTAAGTGGGAATAAACTGACCTTTCTTCCCCATTAAAGAAAAAAAAATTTTAATTTGAAAATATACTCCTCCCTTCTCTGTCTCTTGGGCCCTCCACATTCCTGTCTTTGACCTTTATTGCCTCCAAAGCCCACGAATGCTATCTGGGTCATGGGTCTGCTCTCTGTTCCTGGGAGGACAGGGTGCCCTGGCTCCCCTGAAGCCTCGGTCAGTGACTGGCTTCCAGGCCCTTCCCTGGGAACCTCATCGTGAGAGATGCCTGCTCCCCTTCAAGTTCACGGGAAAGAAGAATCCTGTGTGTTGCAAACACTGGATTCAGCTCACAAGTGAAGGACAGACAGTGAAACCATCCAAAAAACAAATACCTGTGATCAACTTAAGCATGGTCAGAATCTCCTGACACCCAGAATCTGGCCCTAATGGGTGATCCACAGGCTTTCCTCTGAAAAAGCAGAGAAAGACTGAAAATAGCAAAGCAGTCCTGAGACTGGATCCTGAAATTTTACCTTGGTTTTTCTCTTTCAAGAGAGGAACATTTCAAATATCGGTGAAATCTTTATAAGAACAACTAAATAGATGAGTTTTAGCTGCACAATGAACCACGCTTTTTTCCTCAAAGGGTGAAACAGAGAATTTAGGATGTTTTTTAAAAAGATTTTGTTTTTCCTGATATTGCCTGAGTGATGCTTCTGACGCTGGAGATTATCTGTGCAGCAGTCGGGCTTGTTGTAATTAACACACAAGTAGCAGCTCCACTTCCTAGTAATATATTTTCCTAAGACTTTGATGATGCTGAGAGATTTTGAATCCCACATTGCAGACTTTGAAGAAACTGCATTGGATAGAGATACCTTAGATGAAATTGAAAATAACTCGAGTTTAATATGTTGCCCCAGGAGCCTTGTGGAAAGAACGGGTTAAAGATATCTGAGTGCACTGTGGATCCGACGGCAGGAAAGTTGGTCTTGCGGGGCCTGCCAAGGCGCAGAGCTGTGTGATTGGGCTTCTTCTTTGGGGGAGCTCTGGCCCCTGAGTGTCTTCTTTGGTCTCAAACATAAATGACTTCCTTAAAGGATTTAATTAATTCTTAAATGTGCACAGAGCCCATGAGCACAAACATTAACTTGTTAGAAGCATTAAGCCAGATTCTGTTCTCAGCCACTCACAAGCAGTTCCCCGTGACATCTCTGGTAGAGTCACATGCAGTCTGGGTGCCCAGCACCCTAGATGCCCAGCTTCTGCGAGGACCAGGCTGTGACTCACGTTGGGGCCAGCAGCACAGTCTGGCCTCTGCTCAAGAAGAAGCACCCGGAGAGAGCTCTGTACCCTCTCTGCTCAGCTTTCTTTCCTCTCCACTGAGCTCCCCGGGCCACTGATGGCTTCTCCGTGCCTGGCAAGGTCATCAAGGAGCAGAGGGCACGTTGGGAGTCCTTCTTGGATGGGGACAGATGGGGCAAGCTGCAGTGAGTGGGCTCACACCGAAGCCTCCCCAGATGTGGGCACATTAGGAGAGGGAACACGTGGCTTCTTCTCGGACCCAGGCCAATGGCACCTTCTCCGGGAAGGCCCTGCCCTCCTCCTGCCCAGACCTCACACTGTGGACTCATTTATCCAGCCAGTTCTCATCTTATCTTGTTCACCCAAGTTTCCTTTATGTTGTCTGTCATGGGTGCAATCTGATTTAGAACAACAGAAGCAACATTTACTGCCTATAAAATAGGCCACACACGCACATGTATATGTACATAAGCGTGTCTTTCATGACAATATCTGCTGCTGGCAACAGATAAAGAATATTCTTATATGTAGGTTTGGAAAGGCTGTAAGTTGGTAGTATTTTTTTGGAAAGCAGTTTGGCATTACATATCAAAAGTCTCAAAAATATTTATAACCTATGACTCAGTTTTCCACTCCTAGAACAAACCTAGAATGCTATCAGTGACGAAGACAAAACTGTGCTGAAATGCTACTTCTGGCAACAAAAAACAGAGTTGACCTAAATGTCCGAGAGTAGGAGAATGGTTAAATTAACACTGCTACAAATACGGTGTATTAAAATCATGCTTTCAAAAAATATTTCAGAGGATGGGAAAATGCTCAGGACAAAATTTTAAGCGAAACAGAAAACTATGATTACAGTTTGATTCTAATTCTGTAACAGAAAATATATATATATATATATATGGAAATAAAACAACGAAAGGAAATATAACAAAATGTTAACAAACTATTATCTCTGAGGGGGGGAGTGAGATTATTTGTCTCCTAATTTCTATTGTTTATTTTCCAAGTTATTTCATGGGCATGTGTTTTTTCTTCTAATCAGAAAAGCATAAGTTATTTTTGAAAAGAAAGCTGAAATGAAAGGAAACCCACCTCCAGTCAGCAGACATCAATCTTCAACACTTTTTTAAAATTTGGGGGCTATATATATTTAGTTGGATTAGAATGAAAGAAATGAGTTTAAAATAATAATAAGTGGTATAATGATGGAAGCGTTTTAATTGCGTACGTTTGATGATAAGGCAATTCCCAGAAGTGGTGCTTTAGGGATGGCTGTGAAGGGAACAGGTAGCTTCCTGGTTGGTCCACGCACACCCCCTCAGAGGAGCACCCCCTCCACCTCCCACCTCCGGCAGTCCCCAGCCACAGAGCCTAGCACAAAGCCATGTTCCAAAACACAACAGAAGTAAGTAGACAAATGAAGATGCACTCTCATGAAGAAGTGGACACAAGCTTTTTTTCCTGGGCTATTTGGTGATTCTGTAGGTCTGGTACACCTTGCTGCAGGCCTTGCTCCAGGAGTGGAAAACTGAGTCATAGGTTATAAATACTTTCAAAGTATTTTCTCTCCTGGAATATTTGGATTTTTACAACAAACCCCAGAAGACTAAATAAATAGTTCCCTTAAGTTCAGCAATCATTGAAGAAGGGCTCACCATTTAGATTCAATAGAGTGAAAGGCTTTAGACTGATTTCCTCTCATCCATGATACACCCATGATACAATGTGAACACACGAATGTGTATTACCAGGAAAGGCTGCCTTCTCCAGAGAAGAGAAGAAATTCCATGGTGAGTAGGCCGAGGATGGTGTCTGCATTTTAGGAAAGATCATCCCCTAGAAACACTTCACAGGTTTCAGAAAGGATGACACAGTGTTCAGAAATCTATTGTAATAGGGCCAGAGAACAAGACCCACATGCACATTTTGGTAGATATGCAAAAGGGCTCTAACAAAATTGGGGATTCCATTTTGTCAAAGTTTTCAGCATGACAGAAATTTTGAGGTATTCCTGGAAGATGGAAAACAGATGGGATCAGATTGATAGGAGGAGACCAAACACACTATAAGGAAACAACTTGAAAGAAATGAATTGATCCAGAGAAACTCAGGACTCTGAGGGAAAATACAGCGGCAGAAGAGACTTGCATCCCCAAAGCCAAGCACCAAATACCACCTTATGAAGACATGATGCTCCTGGCCTGAAAAATGCCCTAAGGCTTGAAGAGAAACAGAGAAGAGCTTGAAGTAATTTCTGAGAGAGTGAAGAAGAAAATAGAAATGCTGCCCTGCTAGGAAGGCAAAGACCCTGAATTTCCCACTGAATGAATGAACACCAAGTGGATGGGGACAGGGTGGGGAGGAAGGCAGGTAAGTCACAGCCTGCCCTCCCTTCCTGCCAGTGCACATCCTTATGGGGACCCAACTGCCCTGGAGCCCTCCTCACTAAGGAGCCAGCAAGCATCCCTCCCGCTCCATGGTGAGGCTGGGGAGTATCAGACCAGCAGAACCCACAGAACCGCCTGCTAGCTGCCCACACCATCACTAGTCCTCTTCTCATAAATGTAACTTAACAAAATCAGACACCAGACACGTCATCAGACACAACAGAAGCTCAAAACACAGAAAAAGAAGGATCAAGATGAACCCGAAAGAAACAAAAACAATTTAGAGAACAGGAAAAGTGGAACTTAAAATTCTCATTAATATATTTAGAAAGAATAAAGAGAATACTGCTTCCTCTAAGAGAGAAATGACTGCCAGGAAACAGAGTAATCAGAGAAGAAAAAATAAAGATGCTGGAAATTCAATTTTTAACTGCAGATATTTTTTAAAAGTCAATTGAAGATCTGAAAAATGTATATACATGGTCCAGGCCATATTACTAACATGGAAGATAATGTTGAAAATAGCACCAAAAAAGAAATGAAAGAAAGAAATGGAAAGTGAAGGAGAAAAATTAAGAGACAGGGAGGTACAATTCAGAAGGTCTAATATCTATCTTATAGAACTTCCAGAAAGAAAATAAGCCAATAAATGTTTAAGAAATAATGATGATGATGATGATGGTGGTGATAGTAGAAAAAGAAAATATCTGCAGAATGAAAAAAATAAAAACCAATTAACTTTGAAACAATCCTTCAGACCCTGGGAAATTTTCTAAAGAAAAAAAAAATTATATATTGTCACTTCCAAAGAAACTTCTAGACTCAGAGAAAAAGACAAAAAGTACAGAAGTAAAGAGAAAGAAAAGAGAAAATAAACAGCTTACCCAAAAGCAGTGAGAATTGGTTAGTCATTAGACTTGTCATCAACATTAGATGTCTCAAAACAATCGAAGAATATTACCAGGGGCTGAGGAAGTTATTTTGAACCTAGACTTCTATATATAGCATTGAGTGAAAGGTAAAATTAACACATTTTCAAACAGAAAAGGACTTAGACATCTCTGAAGAAATGAATACAATAGAGAAAGCAAAATTTTAAAAGTGCACCAAATATCAGGCAAATTCTATGTTTAAGTCTAAATAATATATAGTGCATAATGTTTTTTTAAAAAGTCTGGAATTAAAGTCGCATATCATTGTAACATGAGAGGAAGGTGGGAGGGTGTGGAACTGGGACCGGATGATAGATCAGATAAAAAGTGAAAGCATGCTAAACTTTTAGTTTTGTTGAAGGGAGACAGTGGATGCTGAATGTACACATGTATTTGCATGTGTGCACACACACATATTTAAATGTAACAAATGAAATGTTACCATTATATGACTATATCCCAGGTATACAATTTCTAAATCAGAAAATAAAAGAAAATATAACAAAGAAAATTTGATTCATACAATGAAAGGGAGAAAATTTAAAAAAAAAAACAAACTTGACATAATATAGTAACAGACAACATAAGGTAGCAGGAACAAAACTACACGTCAGTAAACTTAATAAATGTTAATGGGTTAAATTCATAAAAGAGAGGGAAATGTTAGATATTTGGATTAGATTAAATACATGTCCACAATTCCCCAGTTTTATACTCTTTATGTGAGAACCAGCTTACACATGAAGGTTGAAAACATAGGAATGGAAAAAACTCAAATGAAACAAGATTAACAAAATAAATATAGGCAATGCAATATCAGTATCAAAAAGATATAATTTAAAGGAAAAATACTAAAAAGGGAATGGAGGATTTTTATGTCAAAAAAGGTGCACAGTCTATTAGAGAACTGCAAGAAATAGTCATAGTTAAAGCTTCTTCTGTGCAATTAACAACAAAGCTTTAAAATACATAATGCAAAACCTGGAATAATCTAATACCAAGTTTAAGAAATCCATCAAGGGAATTGTTCCTACATCTTCCTCAAGTAGTCATAGGAAAAGCAGATCTCTTCAATAAATTTAAAAATGAGTGTAGTGACAGATATCCATACACAAAAGAAAACATATACCCATGAAACATTTCAAAGATATTACATGTATTATACTACCCATACTTCAATAAGATTCCATAACATAGAAATCATGTTAATCACATTAATTAAAAGAAAAACAAAGTGATAACAAAAATACACTTTTTTTTTAGGATATGGCTAAGGCAGTATTCAAAAGAAATTTTATAACCTTAAATGTAATGAATAGAAAGTGAAAAGAATTGAAAACAAATGAACTAAGCCTTCAATTCAAGAAGCTGAGGGAAAAAAATAAAAATAAACCCAAAGAAAATAGAAAGAAGGGATTAATAAAAATAACAGCAGAAACTAATTAAAGAGAACATCCTCCTTCCCCTGCCCTTTGGGGGTGGGGGAAGACTCACTAAAAGCTGGTTCTTTGAAAAGCCCAAGAAAACAAACTTGACAATGTGGATAAGAATAGAAAGAGAATATACAAATAAACATTAGGATTGAGAAAGGGTAAATAAATTCAGATACAAAGGGACTTAAAAATTCTAACAGAATACACAACTTTATATTTTTCACTTGAAAATCTACATGAAAACGAATCACTAACTTTAAAAATGATCAGATACGACTCAACGAAAAGCTAAATACCTGAATAAAATATAACCGTAGCAGAAATTTAAAAGATAATGAATAGTTACATCAAACGAAAAGACCCAGTTTTATGCTCATAGTTTACTAGACCTTCAAAGGAACAGATTATCTCTATGTTTATAAACTGTCCCAAGAGCACAGAAAAAGAGAAAACTCCACATTTCCTTCTGTGAGACTAGGACAGGGCTACTAGGTATAGCACAGAGGAAATAGAGAAGTAGAAGGATGAGGAATAAGAGGAGAAAGAGGAGGGAAGGAGAAAGAAGGAAAGGAGGAGGAGTAAGCCCCCAGACTTACCTGGGTACTCCATGAGCAGTCAGAGGAGGAGAGGGAGCATTGGGGAGGAGGGAACTGGAGGAGCAGGAGAGAGAGAAGGAAGGGGAGGGAGAGAGGAGAGGAGCGGAGCAGAAGCAAGAACTGCTCCTAGCAGAGTTACTTCCCATAGAAGCTATAGGGCAATCTCATTTATAACACCAGTGTATATACCCTAAACAAAACACTAGTGAAATGAATCTGGTCATATATTAAGATGATAATTCATCAGAGAACAACCAGAGTTTACTCCTATAATTCAAGAATCATTCAACAATAGAAAGCCTATTAATTTACCATATTAACATCTTACAGGAGAATAACCGTATTACATCAACAATGTCCCAAAAACACTTGATAAAACTTAACATTCCTTCCTAATTTATAAAAAGGTAAATGGCCTACATCACACAATGTGTTTGATGACAAAATATTGGAAATATTTCCGTTAAAGCTAGCAACAAGACACTCTCCTAGAAGTCTTAGCCAACATAGACAATGTGATTTTTAACGAGGAAAAAGAAAATATGATACACAATTATTGACAAGGAACAGGCAAAACTGTTACTATTAAAAGCTGAAAATTACTATACCCCCCAAAATCCAAAGAATGAAGTATAAAGTTGTTGGTACTAATAAATGTGAGATTAGAGGTGAAAGGTAAGATAAGTACAGTTAAAATTACTATTGTTCTTATACACTAAAAGCCAATTATAAATGATCAGAGGAAAATTTTAAACACTCGTAAATAAATATAATAAGAAACGGGCAAGACTTACATGAAGTAAAACATACAACTTTGTGGAAGGGCATAAAATAAGACCTGAATAAATAAAGATATACCATGTTCATGGATGGAAAGATGATATTGTAATATTGTAAATGCATAAACTTTTATGAAATTAATCCATAAATCCAAGTCAAATTGCTAATAGGATCAGTTGCTAGTATCGATTGCTGATATCAAACTTAGCAAGTGAAATCTAAAATTCATCTAAAAAAATGTGATAACTGCCAAGTAAATTGTAAGAAAGGAGAATAAGGAGAAGGCATGCAAACTATCAAATCAAAGTGTAGTAAAACTATAGTAATTGAAATAACACGGTCATATATAGGACTAGGTAAATAAGTCAAGAGACCAGATAGAGAGAACTCCCAAAGAGACATGTGGTTATGTCTCTTGGACATGGTAATGTGGATAAAGGTAATGACTCCAATGTAGTGAAAGAACAGTCCGATGAGTAAATGTGCTGGGACAATGGTGATCTCCCTGGTGGTTCAGTCGGTAAAGAGTTGGGAAGACCCCCTGGAGAAGGGAATGGCAACCCACTCCAGTATTCTTGCCTGGAGAATCCCATAGACCGAGGAGCCTGGTGAGCTACAGTCCATGGGGCTGCAAAGAGTTGGACGCGACTGAGCGACTAATTTTCACTTTTCACTCTCACTGGGACAATGGGCTACCATTTAGACAAATACTTCACATGAAATACTTCATACAAAAATATTTTTTAAACTAGGAAATTATCTATAGATACGGAGAACAGACTTGTGGGTGCCAAGTGGTAAAGGGGGGAGGGAAGAATTGGAAGTTTGGAGTTAGCAGATGTCCAACTATTATATACAGGATGGATAAACAATAAGATTCTACTGTATAGCACAGGGAACCAGGGAGCTATATTCAATATTCTGTGATAACCCATAATGGAAAACAATAAGAAGAATATATATGTGTGTGTGTGTGTGTATATCTGAATCAATTTGCTGTACAGAGAAAATTTAACACAACATTGTAAATCAACTATACTTCAAAAAATTGTTTAAAAAGCTAAGAAGTCATTGATAAAGATTAAGAGAATTTTCTTCGTAATCTTTGGTAAAGAGGACTCGAACGCCATTATTCAAAAGATAGTAAATCTTTTAAAACTTTCTTCTGCCACACACATACACACAAAATATGGATGTTGATATATAAAGAGCTCTTTTATAGCATGAATACGAAGAATAAATAATACAATAATATAAATTTTTAAAATAAAAATTTAAGAGGACATTTATAAAGGAAGTCATTAAGTGGTAAGCTTATGAAAAGACAAGGAAAATTCATATATAATTAAAATATTTTTGGTATATCCCATTGCCAAAAGCTAGAACTTTATTTCTCCATTGTCAGCAAGACTGTTCTCACTCAGTATCTGCAGAAAAGTAAATTGGTGCTCCCTTTTTAGAAAGCAATTCAGCAATATCCATGAAAATTTCACTTAATACCACTTGTAGGTATCTTTAATAAAGAAATACATGTCCATGTTCCAAAATGTTTATTGTAGCATTTCACTAATTGGAGAAAGAATAGGAAAAAGAACTTTATATGTTTTATAAAAGGAACTTTATATGTTTGTAGCTGTGTAAATACAGACAGAGATAGATCAATCCACTAGAATCACTATCTGGGCAGTGGAGTAGAGCTGGAGAAGAAGTGAGAGATTTATTTAAATAAAATTTTCACTTTTCATTCTATATTTCTCTAATGTAATTCTTAAAACTTGCTTTATTTATATAAAACCAAAATAAAATAAAAATAGTTTTTCTATATAGTCTATGGGGCTTCCCTGCTGCTCATACAGCAAAGAACCCTCCTGCAATGCGGGAGACTTGGGTTCAATCCTTTTTGGAAAACATAATTTTAAAACCTTATTTATAATAGCAAACCATGTGTGCAATGTAAAGATATAAAATTTTGTCCTAATAATATAAATCTAAATAAATTCTTTGTGGATTAAAGATTTATATTAAAAAATAAGACCATAAACACATAAGAAGGTAAATGTAGGGGTATATTAGTATACTAATAAAATAACAGGGTATGAAATTATTTTCAAAGCATGACACTTAGAGACAGCAAAGGAATAGACTGAAAGATTTGATCACTTAAATCCCTTTATCTCATCAAAAAACACGATGTGCAAAATTAAAAGGCACACGAAAAACCTGGAAGAAATAATTACAAGAAATGTAAAAGACAAAGGGTTAATATCTTTTGATGTATGAAGAGATCCTACAATTCAAAAGAAAATTCAAATACCCAGAAGGAAACCACACAGAGGCCATGAACAGGTAAATCATCAACTATAGACATCTCATTAAACACCGATCTACAGATACAGATATAAAGGTATGTAGATTAACAACTACATAAAATACAGATACACATATATGTGAAGCTCAAGAAATGAAAAGTAAAATGAAATATTTCCCATATCAAGTTGTTATTACTTTGCTAAATAATACTCAGTATTGGTAGAAGATAAGGCAAGAGGCACTGTTATAATTTGTGTATGTTGGAGGGGGAGGTAATAATTTGACATAACATGTCTGAAGAGCAGGGCAACTTAGCAACAGGTATTAAAACCTTTAAATGTGTATTTCCTTTAACCCGGAAATTCCACATCTAGCTATTAAACCTAAGGAAATACTTAAGAATGTGTATAAAGCTTTAGCTAAAACAAGGTTCATCAGGGTGTGATTTATGGAAATGTGACTAGATTGCCCTTCTTCCTTCTCTGCTGACAAGGGAAGGAGAGGAAAGCATGGGGAGACCAGGGATTCAGAAGAAGAAAATCAGGCAGGATGCCTCCCAAGGATGACTACATTAGAAAAGAGAGCTCTGCAAGACCAGGAGTCCTCAAGATGCTCTTTCAGCTGAACAAGATGTAAAAGTTATGCTTTCAGGGTTAATTCAAACCTCATGGGTAGACCTGTTGCGGGTAACAGGAAGCAAACTCTCCAAGTTCAAAACCTCTGTATTTTATATTATTCAATCATTTGCTCATCCATCCAAGAAATGTTTATTGAGCAACTACTCTTTGCTAGGTACTGTCAGAGACAGAAGGATATATAGAAAGATACTGGTGGATGAATGGATAGTTGGATGGATGGATAATTAACAAAGAAGAGGAAAACAGATTGCAACTCAGATGTGAGGCCACAATGATGTCCTCCCTCTACTTCCTTGCTCCAGCCCCACAAGCATCCTTCTCAGATGCTGAAATTAGCAAAGGAGAGAGTAGTGCCCAGCTCTCAACAGAGGTCAAGAAGATTTTGATATTAGAAGAAGGTGATGACTTTTTAATTCCTGGAGAAAAGACCACAGCCTAGAAAAAACAATACAGAAGGCACATTGGAGAGAAGGGGTTAAAAGGATGAGGGTCTGATGGGGTGGGGACTGCAGGCAGAAGAAAAGGCTGAGGATTGACCCACTTGGGCAGAGTCTGAACCAGATACCATGCATTCATCACAAATGGTACAGAAGAATCAATACCCAGAAAGAGTTGGGGCAGTGAAGACTTTGAGAGGCTAGTTTTCCTAGGATGCAGATTTTTACTCTCTTCCCCATGGTCTGGGTGGTTTGGATACAATCATTGGAAACCTAGAGTGAAGAACAGATTTAACCTCTTCTAAATCTCTGTGCATGCATGTGTATGTACACATGTACACACATCCACTCATAGCAAAAGGACATAGTCCACCTCCCCTGTATCTCCACCTCTGACCCAAAGGCAGGCACCTGAGACCCCACCAGGGTCTGCTGAGGCAAGCATTCACAGTGCACACCGGGTCAGGCAAAACAATGCCATGGATTCCATGACTGTCACTTTCCATCCCCCAAAGAAAACTCTGGCCAACCTTTTATGAGTCAATGCCATGAGAAAAAAAAAAAAAACACTGAAAACTATCTAAATGCTCACTCACAGAACTCAATTAAATAAATAAATCATGGTAAACTTATGCAGCTGTTTTTGTACTCATCAGAAAGGGTATAGCAGAATATATCAAGTTGAACAACTGATTATAAAATGGCCTAGGAAGAACAATCCCACCTTGAGTACAATAAATAGAGCAGATAAGCATAAAATAATCTGAGAGGACACACACCAAAGAGTCAACATGGGTGATCATCAAGGGATTTTCATTCCCTTCTTGCTCATCTATATCTTCTGATTTTTTTCAAAGTAAGATCGCATGTAAGGATAAGAAAAATTAGCAAAATGTACACAGAAATGAAAAGAGATTTTCAGCATCCAAGGCTCTACCTAGCTCATCTGTTGGTCAGAGAGGACATGTTAGGCCAAGAAAAAATACAGTGGGGTGTCCGTTGGTTTCCTAGTTCCAGTGGCTCTTTATCTAGCCACCTGCTATGTTCTAGGTTATGAGTCAAGTGACAGGTACAAGGGAGGCAACTTCTGAGCAAGCCAAATCTTTTCTCACCCAAGACACTGGCAGGTCTGGCATGATGGTTCCCCAGCAGAGACCTTGGGGGCTGGCAAAGTGCTCCATCTTCCCCACTAGGCTTCTGTTGGCCACCATGTCTTTCTAGATCATTTAGGCAAGAATACTGGAGTGGGTTGCCATGCCCTCCTCCAGGGAATCTTCCCACTCCAGGTATCGAACCCAGGTCTCTCACGTTGCAGGCAGATTCTTTACTATCTGAACCACCAGGGGAGCCCTGATCATTTAAGAGACACACATTTTTTCTAAGATTCTCAGCGTGAAGAGATTTCACCTAGCAGGAATTTATGGGGCAACACCAACAAATGGTGATGGTCCCTGATTTAAGTGAGCACATTCACTACAGAACCTTGTTCGCTGGACACAGTCATTCCATAGTCATTTACCAAACGTCGCTGCATTAGGTGGTAAAGAATCTGCCTACCAGCGCAGGAGACCGAAGAGATGTGGGTTCGATCCCTGGGTCAGGAAGATCCCCTGGAGAAGGAAATGGCAACCCACTCCACTATTCTTGCCTGGAAAATTCCATGGACAGAGTAGCCTGGTAGGCTACAGTCCATGGGGTTGCAAAAGAGTCAGACACAGCTGAGCAGGTGTGCACACACTGCGTCAGGGGCCGAGCTGTGCTGGCCCTGGCACATGGCCCAATCCTGAAAAGGAAAACCAGCAGCACAGTTCCTTGGTATGAAACAGACCTGGGAAATGACCTCTATCACCACTAGATAATCCAAGTTTCCTCCATGCTCAGAGCTAAAAATACGCATTTCCTATCTCAGGTATTTATAGCTTCACAACTTACCCTGCCTCAAGAGCGGAGCTCCCCTACATCATTCTTCTGTCTCTTGGCCTGGATCAAAGGAGTCTAGATCTCACAGAAAATCCTTTTGAGAGGCCATCCCACCCCCAGTAGCCCAGCACCAATCATCACCTGTGCCCCTAGCATTTGCTCCCTGCTCTTTTCCTGATCCCATAACCACTTAGGACTCTCCTGCCTCCCATTCTCCTCTGTTTGGACTATTTCTGTCCCAGCCCCCATCACGGTTGATCAGTTGTCCACTTTTCTCTGTGACTCCATGAGATTATAAGTTTGTATGTTAGAAGTGTTTGTTCCCTTCCCATGAACTTTGCACATATCTCTCATTGCAAGTGCTCAATAACTCCTGACTTTCTCTGACAGGGATTCTCCAGGTATCTGATTGAAGTGTTCCTCTTGGCGGGTATCCCCACATCCTCCCAAAAGTAGTGCCAATTTCCAGGGGGCAGAAAGCACAGGTGGAACCCACTTTGGGCACACAGTCTGATGGTGCTGGTTCTGATGATCTTCCTTCTAGACTACAACATTATACCCATGAAAACACCATGACGAAGGTTGGTGAGAGGCCAGAGAGAGAAGCACAGTCTTGATTGATCCAGTGCCCTTCAAGAAGATTTCTCAAAAGCAGTGGCCCACAGGCTTATCAGCCTTTCCAGCTTGGGCTAGGTCATGGTTTCCTGAAGTTCCTTTCGGTTCCACAACCTTAGAAGTCCACATAGTAGGACTTCAAGGTCAGGGAGCAGAAGTAAGGATGACAGCCACAAAGATGGCAACAAGGGTAACCAGCAACACTTCCTCCATTGCACTTAATACCCTTCTAAGTGCCTTCACTGAACTGTCGTAACTCATTAAGACTATTTTACTACCACTATACTCATTTGGTTTACTAGTACTACACCCATTGGAAGGACTGATGTTGAAGCTGAAACTCCAATACTTTGGCCACCTGATGTGAACAACTAACTCATTTGAAAAGACCCTGATGCTGGGAAAGATTGAAGGCAGGAGGAGAAGGGGACGACAGAGGATGAGATGGTTGGATAGCATCACAGACTCAATGCACATGAGTTTGAGTAAACTCTGGGAGTTGGTGATGGACAGGGAGGCCTGGCATGCCACAGTCCATGGGGGTCACAAGGAGTCAGACAGGACTGAGCAACTGAACTGAACTGAACTGATACCCATTTTATAAATGAGGAAACTGAGGCATGGTTAAATAACTTGCCTAAAATCATGAGTCTGATAACTGGTATCACTGTACCCGTCTCCCTGTGCCATGAATCTGCCCTCTAATCTGCCACTACTCAAGCAGCCCTATAGTTGAGGCAGCCGGAAGTGAAGGAAACTAACAGCTCCCTCCAGCTGGCTGTCAGTAAGGAATCCACACCTGAACCTGTCTTCACCTTTCCTCAGGGAAGGTCGGGGATCTCCAACCAGACTGGCAGCCCCTGGAGAGGAAAGCAGCCTCCCAGATGCCCAGACCGAGGTCTACATACATGATAAGCTGGCCTCCCACAAGACAATGCTGGCCTGAAGGTCACTCCATGGGCCTCTTTTTGTAAGCCTAGCAGCAAGGAATGTAGGAGAGAATAAATAGTACTTGGTGGTAAGGAGATTTCAGATGAACAGCAGAAAAAAAGTAAGCCTGGGCCACTGGAGGGAAGGGCTGAAAGGATCAAGTTGCCTGAATTCACCCTTAAATTCCCATGAGTTCTTCAGCCAAGTGGAGATTCCACTGAGATGAAACAGCAGATGTTCAGTGAGAGCCTACTATGTGACCACCCTGTCCCCGGAAGCACCAGCAGGCTCCCATCAAAGGCCTGGTGCAGACCCTTGCCGTCAGGAGAGCATAGCAAGCCCGGGACAATCAGAGAGCAGCTGGACCCGGAGCCAGGAGACTCTGGCCATGAGAAGTGCAGCCAAGTTCAGAGGCAGACAAGGCTGCAGGAGGCAGCAAATAGTCTTCTTCCTGGGACTGCAACTTTGCTTTACGCATTCATTTCATGAGCTTCAGTGAAGTGGACAATAACTCATTTGAATGTACATGCACCAACCCTGGACCAGCCTAAGAGGTTGGTTTTCAGCAGCAAGAACCGTCCTCTGCAAGGTCTTCCTCCTGGACCTGACCAAAGACGGTCCTGATTCCCCAAATGTCAGAACCAGAAAGAATTTCCTTTCTTATTCCTTTTTTAAGAAACAGGAAAAATAGAGAAACACATTCTGGCTCAGCCTTTGACCTTTGGCTCTCACTTTCCTTCTTTCAGCATTTTTTGGGGAAAGAGTTTGTATTTTCAAAGAGCTGCCTTGTCCTCTTTGCACATTTTCATGAAATGACGTAAAGAGGCAACTTCTAAAAAATATTTCAATACCGGAAAACGCAGGCCCTCTGAATGAGCCTGGCTGTTTGTCTATAATCACTTCAACGTCTGAGATGCCCAGACCACATATGCTTCAGAGGCTGGCACTAACAATATGCTCTTGATGCCATTTTAAGCAATTGCTGGCGAGCATCTCCCGGAGCCGCTCGTCAGCAGAGGTGCGTGCCTGCCTTGCCTGTCTTCCACCCTCTCTGTACTGAGCGCCCACAGAGCTGCCAGCAGTCCCGCCAGAGGCCAGAGGAGGCAACACCAAATGTAAACATTTATTCCTCGACTGCAAGGAGTCTGCCGGGCAGGCTAGGATTTGGGCCTCACAATAAAACCTTTGTCTCTGCAGACGGCAGAGGGGTAAGGGTTCCCTCCAACCCAGTCTGCAGGAGGGCAGGTCAGCATAGATCAGTTGCTCAGACATTTTTTAAAATTATTTTTTAATTTTCAAAAATTAACAGTAACGCACACACATACACACGTTTTTGCAGTACGTGATCAAATCGGTGGAGTGATGTGAGTCGGGACGCTTTAGAAAAGGCGGTGTGAGAAGAGGGTCTTCAAACTCACATCGACAGTTCGCTTGTGTTTGTAACACAGGAGCCTGCTGGAGGTTCCTCACAAGAAGGGAAAGAGAGAAGGCGCTCAGAGTTAGAACAGGTTGTTACAAATGATCAGAGTCCCCACACACGTTAAGGATGAATACTACTTCCTCCGAAAAGAGTAAAACGAAATATTCTTCTAGCCATGCTGAGACTGCCTTAGAAGTATTATGCTGTTACAGATTTCAAAAGGTTAGCTTCAATGAACCTGACATCAGTATAACCCAAAATAACCCATTCAAGAGAAAAGTAAGAAATAATTGCTGTTTTCTCTTTTTTTTCCCCTCCGCTATATTGCTATAATGATTTTGCATAACAGATTGAACAAAGTGCTGTTGTGACAGGTGGTAGAATTCAGCTAGTAAGCACCGAGACAGGGTTCAATTTAGTTTGTGAATCCTTTAATTGTTGTGCAGCTAATTAAAGAAGGTTCTTTACACTCGCAAGTGTTTACCGTTGCTAGTATGCATACATGAAAAATTAAATTGTGCCTTCAAGGGCTGAGAACTATAGAAAAATCATAGCTGAGGCTGCAACATGCTTACCAGCTCAAAATAGCTGCTTTTCACAATTGGAATTTGTAAAACTTTTTGCTAAGCAAATATAGAGCTAATTAGAAGTGTTCGTTGGACCAATTAACATTTAAATAAATAAGCCATATTGCACATTTCACAGTCTTTATTTAATGATGCTTCTAACTCTTTGGAAAGATTCTCTTAAGTACAAATAAGTTGTCATAAAAATGAAAGATAAAAATAACCCCATAACAGTATATGCTATTTTTTTCCTTTTGCCTTGAAGTCCTTTACAAAAACTCTGTACCTATTATTGAAGAAGAAGGAGGGGGGTGGGGGGGACACACACACCTACCACCCACAAATCAAGATCTTCCTTTCATCTCCCCTAGTTACCTTTCCCCTTCTCTGAATAGAAACAGAAAAACATATTTTATTACTATTTAAATTGTTATGATAATTCTGTTTACTTGCGGTTTTTACCCCATGATAGAAAAATCTGCTTTAGAAAATCCCACTTTAATCTGAGAACATGCGTAAGCAAGGAAATGAAGGAAAAGGAGACCAAAAACAGCAGTGTCTGGGGAGTGCAACAGAGAAAGCAGTCTGGGGAGTCCCTCACACATGTTTACACGCAGAGCACTGGGGACACTGCACCCAGTTCTGGGGCCCACGCCCACTCCTGATAGAGGCCAGAGGCCCTGGGAGATGGGGAGCCTAAGCCGGTCCCTGGAGTCCTTTCTTTCTCTCAAAGACCAGGATACAGAGATCAATGGAACAAAATAGACAACCCAGAAGTTACCCCCAATGGTCTCCATTTTTTACAAAGATGCAAAAGCAATTCAATGAAAGACTGTTTTCAACAAATGGTGCTGCAGCAATTGGATATTTATAAGCAAGAAAAGGAACTTTAACCTAAATCTCACATCTAATACAAAAATTAACTGGAAGCGCATCACAGGTTTCAGTGTGAAATATGAAACTATAAAACTTTTAGAAGATAACATAAGAAAGAAATCATCAGGCCCTAAGCCTTGGGCAATAGCTCTCAGACAAGTCACCCAAAATAGGAGCCATAAAAAGTAAAATTGATAAACTGGATCTCATCAAAATTAAAATTTTTCTTCTGTAGCAGACTCTGTTAAGACATAAAGACAAGCTACAGACTGGAAGAAAATATTTGCAAACCATGTATCAGATGAAGGACTCAAACCTAATATATATAAAGACCTCCCAAAACTCAACAGTAAAAAATAAATAGTAGAATGAGAAAATGGGCAAAAGACAAGACAAGGCATTTCATGAAAAGGATATAAAGATAGCAACACAAACATAAGAAAGAAAAGATGTTCAAAATCACTAGCCATTAAGGAAATATAAATTAAAAGCGGAGTGATATACCACAATACACCTGCTAGAACAATTAAAAATAGTGCCAGTACCAAATACTGGCCAGAGTGCAAAGAAACTGGATATCTTGTACCCTGCTGGCCCAAATGTAAAATGGTACAACCTCTCTGGAAAATAGTTTGGTAGTTTCTTAAAGAATGAAATATACACTTACCATGTGATCCAGCAATTGCACTTCTGAGCATCTGTCTTACAGAAATGAAAATCTATTTCGACACAAAACCCTGTACTCTGTCGTTCATAGCAGCTTTATTTGTAATAGCTAAAAGCTGGAAACAACCAAAATGTCCCACCAGAGGTGAACGTTAAACAAACTGTGCGCCGTCCATAGCAAGGAGCACGACTTAGCAATAAAAAGGGACAGACGAAGCAGCAACAGGGATGGAGCTCACAGGCAGTGTGCCGAGTGCAACAAGCCAAGGCCGAGGGTACTATAACGCATAATTCCATTTCTATAATATCCTCGACCTGACAAAATCACCGAGATGAAGTGCAGATTAGTATTTGCTGGAGGCAAGAGTGGTGGGGCTGGAGTGGGTGTAAATATAAAGGGGTAGCATGAGGGAGAGCTTTGTGAGGATGGACCAGCTCTGTATCTTGACTGAGGTGGTGGTTACAGAGTCTGGGATCAAAGGACATACAGAACCACGTGCACATTGTAGCAATGTCAATTTCCTGATTTTGCTGTTTCACTGCAGTTACATAGGAAGTAAGCAATGGGGGAAACCCAGTAAGGGTACACAGGACCTCTCTGTACTATCTCGGCAATTTCTTTTAAATCTAGAATTATTTCTTTTAAAAAAAATTTTATGTATTTCTTTTTGGCTGTGTTGGATCTTTTGTGCAGGCATTTTCCAGTCGCAGCAAGTGGGGTCTACTCTTCACTGCGGTGCCTGGGTTTCTCATTGCAGTGACTTCTCTTATTGTGGAGCATGGGCTTCAATCATTGTGGCACGTGAGCTCGATTGTAGCAGTTTCTGGGCTAGAGCACAGGCTTAACAGTTGTGGTTTATGGGCTTAGTCACTCCAAGGTATGTGGGATCTTCCCAGATCAGGGATCAAACCTGTGTTACCTGCATTGGCAGGCAGATTCTTCTTTACCACTGAACCACCAGGGAAGCCCCATAATTATTTCAAAAGTTAAAAAGAAAACTAAAGATTAAAGATTTAAACCATGTGCTATTTTCTGTTTGTACTTTCTGACACCCTACACCTGGTCTATTTGTAAACTCTTAAATCCATGCTGAGACTCGGTCATCCACTTTCTCCACTGAGGGATTCTTCTCTCTCACGTTCACTTATTTAACCTTTTGTAAAGATGAGAGTCTTCTCAGACCCCCTTCTCCAAGCCCTCACACCTTGCAATCACTGAGAGCTCTTAACGGTTGAGTTTGTTTTCTAGTACTGAAACCAAATAAACAAAGATCAATTAACATTCAAATAAATGAAGTAGATTAGTAAAGAATTCACAGAACACCAAAGTCTAAGAGGTCGGATGGAAATGACAATGTCAAACAAAGAACTGAAAGCTGTTTTGTTTTGTTTTTTTTTAACTTTACGTTTTGGAAGAAGGGTAGCTCATAGGCAGTTGTTAGATATAATACAGAGAAATCTACATACCCTTCCCCTGGTTCCCCCCATTGTGACCTCTGGCAAAAGGATAGCACAGCATCACAGCGAGGAAACCGGCACTGATACAACCCACCAACTTTACTCAGATTTCACCAGTTTTTCATACACCCATTTGGGAGAGGGGTGTGTGTGTATATTTAGTTCTATGTGATTTTATCATGTGTAATTTGTTTGACAAAACAGAGATGAGGCTAGCTGGAGAGCCCTACACCAATGAGAGTTCTTTCCTGCAAACCCTCCCATTTATGGTGCAAAGGATGAGTTTAGACACTGTGAGCAGAATGTGCTCATGAATCACAAGATTTAGAAGGCGAACTTGGAGACAGGAACAGTCCCTCTTATCACCTAAGTCCCAACCACAGTTGTCAACTCGGACTCTGTTAGCCCGGCCCTGAAATAACAAATAATAAAACAAATAACAAACGCTCAGGTTTTCCACCTTAGGGCCCTGGGTGGTGGAATCGCCAGCCGGCTCCTCCAGGTTCTGTCAATAAGCTGAGGAGCAAGAAGCAGGCTTGCAGGAAGACCAAGGCTTCTATCTGGCTGGAGGGTCCCAAAGCCCTTTAAAGATTGCGTCCACAAAGCAGAGAGGAGGCAGGACTCATCCTATGAAAACCTTCCCTTTTCCCTAGAACCACTTTTAGATTCTGTTCTCAGAAACTGCTGCTCTGGGACGGCTGGCAATCTACATCAAGCTTCAAGATGAGAGATGGATGGAGGAGAAAAATCTGAAGAAAGTGCCAAAACAAAGTAAACCCCAAATTCCTATAACTTCCAATTTGATCCAAAAACTATAAGTCAAACTGGACATTTCCGTTCAAACCGGTTATTTTATGAACCCTAGAACACAGATCACGTGATGCCTCACCTGGAAGAAATATGACCATCCAGATTCCCTTCTACAGATAAAATCACCCTCTTGCGTGAGGATGGGGGCAGTTACCCAGCATGCTTGTGCCTAAAGAACAGGCTGGCATTTTCTGTGACTGTCATTGTTCACTTGATGAGAAGTTGTTTTTAAAAACATAATGAAATAGGCCGAGCAGAAAAGATATCTGGGGCACTGAAACTCTTGTGTGATAGTTTCTAGTGTACATCGTAGCGTGCGATACTACAATGCTAGACACATGTCACCATACGTTCATCTGAACCCACAGAATGTACAACACCAAGAGTGAACCCTAATGTAAAGGATGGACTCTGGGTGATAAGGATGCGTCAATGTGGGTGCATCAATTGTAATGAATGTACCCTGCAGGTGTGGGATGTCCCAAATTAGGGAGGCTGTGGCTGTTGCAGGGACAAAGGGTATATGGGAATTCTCTGTACTTTCTGCTCAGTTTTTCTTCATGAATCTAAAACTGCTCAAAAAACTAAAATTGATTAGAAAAACATAATGAAAACAAAAATGTTAAGTCATCATAAATCTTACATTCCAAATAAAAATGAATTTGCATTAAATAATAAAAAGTCCTTGGGAAACTGCAATGGAGAGAGGTAGATTCTTTAGTGCATCTAAGACTCAGCAAAACACAGAGACACAGCAGTTCAGGATACATCTCATCAGAAGCAAAGCTTGATGTCCAAAAGAACACAGTACTGAAACGTGGTAACTGGTAGCACTGAGGGGAACTTGTGTGCTCTCCCAGCAAAGCACCCTGGGCAGGGGCAGCCCTCCTCAAGCAGATAACCCAAAGGTCTGGGTGACCCTGGGCCATCTCCCCACAGGACGAATTCTTGACCAGTCACCATGGCACATAGAGGGTCGGCATCCTACGTCTGCCAGCAGGACTGGGTTTCAGCACTAAACCACAGCCTGCTCATCCCAAACCAAATGGGCAACTTGGGTGTTTTACCATAGATGTTGCAAACTGGAAAAAAAAAAAAAAAAAAACTGCCACGTTTATGTTTTAGTCACTTGATATTCCCTTTATGGTTTCCCGAAGTGACAATTTGCTGGGGTTTTTTAGACTATATGATTGTAGGGTCATAAAGTACCTGTCCCACGTTAGCTCCTTTTTTAAAAAATCACTTTTATTAATATCATACCACAGATAACATGAAAATTGGTAGCAATTAAGGTTCACCTAAGGTTTGTCCCCTCCACATGCAACAAAAGCCCTGGGACTAGAATGCTCATTTGGTTCAATGACATTAATACAAGTAACAATCTCACTGTCGGCCAACTTTGCACCAGGTACTAACCCTTTATGTGCTTTATCTTTATTTTCAGGGGCAGAGGAGCTCGTGAGCAGCTGAGCCGGGATGAAGACCAGATGTGTGTGACTCCACAGCCAGTGCCCTTTCCTCCAAGGCACACAGCCTCCCCAGCGAGAGCGTGTGCGTGTCCAGTGCCTTAATGAACAGTGACTCTCCTCTGGGAAGGTAGAGCTGATGTGGAGGAGAGAAGCGACTTCTCAGGTACTTTCCAGGCTGTGCTAATACAGGCAGCACTAACAATTACCATCCAACATGGCAGGAGGGGAAATGTTGTGTTTTCCTTTCTCTTGATGGGGGATGGGGTGGGATGGGGTAGTACATAAGAGCTGGTGGTGGTGGTGCGGAGGGTGCTGAAAAAGGTACTTCTGATGCAGTAGAGCAGACCTAAGAGACACATCTGGGCCCAACATACACCTGGGGATGTGTGTGCTGTGGGGCAGGGAGGTAGCAGAGAAATAGAGTCGGGAAGACGGTTGTTTAAGGGAATGAGCATTTACAAATGCAAATCTAGTAATTACATACCCACACACACACACCTAACCACCCATTTGCACACACAATTACCCAATTTGTACAGGTTCATAATAGATAAGTAGGTGAGAGGTGGGCTCACCTGTTGGACTGGCTTCAGAAAATGTAAGTAATCCTCTCATATACCAGGGAGGAGATTAAAGTCCTTCAGGGAAAGGTCTTGGGCCAGCAATTAGATAGATATCCAAGTGCGTCTGGTGTGGTGAAGGCCTTTGTTACGTGTGGTGACCTCCAATAAGAGTCACTGAGTCTAAGCAGTGTTTGCCCATCTGATGGCTGGGCTGCTGCTCGCTCATCTACACCTGCCCACCCTGGCCTGCACCTCCTGGCCCACCCAGCCTCCCTGTGAACCCTTACTCAGCCTCCATCTCCAACCGCAGGCTTTTCTCCCTACTGGAGGTTCACATCTGTCTCCTCCACCAGCACCCCATTCAAACTGCCACTGCATACCCAGGCTTCCACTGGTTTCCCTGCCTGGATCCTGCCTACATGCGCCCTTAAACAATCCTTCAGGAAACAGCCCCCATTGCTCTTCAAATCGAGACCAAACTCCTGAACACATCTGTAAGGTGCTGCCTCCCCCTTGCTCCAGCTCAGCTCACAAACTCCTCCTCTTTCTCCACTCCCCAGCCCCACGGCCCACCTTTCAGCTCCCAGATTCACCTAGTTCCCTCTGCCATGGGCCTTTGCACTGGTCAGCCCCTCTGCCTGAAATGCTCTCCTGTGGGCTGGGCCTATTTAGCCCCTGCCCAAGATAGCTGAGACCTCATCTTGACCGGAGTCTCTGAGGGCTCCAGACACCTTTCCCTACAGCATCTGGCAGAGTTGTGATTTTCCATTTGCTCATGTGATTTTTCTGAGGAGTATTATTTCCTCTCTCCAATCTGTAATCTCCATCAAGGCAAAGGTTTCAGTCACATCTCCAGTGCATAGTAAGTCTTCAATAAAATCTTTGAGGATGAACGAATTATTGAGTGATCATATGAATGAATGGGACCCTCTTCTTGATGACTTTACGCATGCTTCTCATGTGCCATCTGCATATTTGCCATGATAACTGTTCTCATTGCTTCCTCTCTGATAAACTATGAACATGGTGTGAGTAGGAACCTAGGCCTAGGGATGAAGTTCCATCTGTGGTTGTTGAATGAATGAGTGAATGGTGAACAACTGTAAGCCTCAGAATTGCTCCCTTTACTCTGCACCTGGGCTTCCCTGGTGGCTCAGATAGCAAAGAATCTGCCTGCAATGTAGGAGACCCAGTTCCGATCCCTGGGTCAGGAAGATTCCTTTAAGAAGGAAATGGCAACCCACTCCAGTCTTCTTGCCTGGAAAATCCCATGGACAGAGGAGCCTGGCAGGCTATAGTCTATGGGGTTGCAAAGAGTCAGACACCTGAGTGACTAACACTTAACACTCACAGTACTCTGCACCTATGACTGCTGTGACTCTCATGTACAATACTTCTCCCCAGAGACGTCTTCACACAGTAGGTGTCCCATATACTTGCTGGTTCGATAAAGGAACTAAAGCTATCATGCCATGCCATACAGACAATACAAAAGCAGTTTCCAACATGTCACTGAGTGTTCAGCACTTACCCAATATCTTACATACCCACTGCAGTCGTCTTATTTGAAGTTACCAAGCAATTTAAAAATTAAATGAGCAAGCACCCTGTCATATTTTGATCTAACTATGCACTAATTTTCAGGACAGAGAAAAAAACAGCTAATTACTATTTTGTACCACAGTCTTCTCCTTCCTTCCACTGTAATATAATGTAGTCAAATAAAGAAGTTACTCTAGTGCAATTTTCATCTCTAGAAATAAAACAGCACTTATAACTCTTTGTTTGGGAGTTTAATTTTAGTTCACTTAAGAGCAGTTATCTGATGTACTTGTAAGAACAGAGACACCCTGGAAAAAGGGGAAATCACACAGAGGCAGAGGGTAGGCTGGGAAACTGGCACGCCAGGTAATTACCGCCTGCAGGGCTCAGGGCATGCATTTTACTCCCCAGGCCTCCCAACCCTTCTTCACTACCCTCAAGGTGGGGCTGTACACTATCTCCACATGGGCATGAACTTCTTAAGGCTAAATCTTGTGGTCTCCTTAATGAAATCCCTGTGGTGGCTGCTTCTACCCTCCCTTTGTATTTTAGATTCAACCGCAAAATCTTTCTGCCCCCTCCTCTCTGGCCCCCCATGGATTTGTGGTTTCCTTCTGGTTTTCCTACAAATTCCAGATAACACCCATCAGGGCCCCGGGGCTCCTCAACAGAAGACTCGAATTCCCTGAGCGTGAGCATGGCTGAGACCCACCCGGGCTGTAGAAGTGGAGACACCCCCAACCCCTACCCCCATCAGGAAGCCTGAATGCCTTCCTCCCCAGCCTCCAGACAGCTGAGAACCAACCGCAGCCTGGAAATGACACACACTCACTCATCTCTCCTGGCATATACTCTTTTTGGGAAACTCTAACCAAACAGAGGCTAGAGGGAGAACATACGATTTATAAGATATGCCACATCAGCTAAATTAATACTGATTTGTCCTGGGGCACAATTACAAGGTTTAAGGTTACAGCGCCAGCAGTTTGAGAGACAATTACACTCTAAGACAGCTTGTGAGGGCTGGCAGAGTTGAAATCAGAACAAGGGAAAGTTTGGTGGAAGATTCCATTCTAAGTGAATTAGATGCTTCTTTTTCGTCTGAGTTCCTTTGCCTTTTTCTCCCTTCCTCTTGCTCTGTCTCAGATCTCGGTCTGTTCCAGGCTCTATCACTCTTTACAGTTAAGCAATGAGAAGTTGTGCCTCAAGCATTTCCAAGTCAAGACTAGTGGAAGAAATGTGGGGGCCAGGGGGCCTCTGCACCTGGGGCCAGAGACGGGTGAGACAGTGCACCGCCACATGTGTATGAGATCCTTGGGGACAAATGCGCTGGGGACACGGCTGTGGGACAGGGATTCCAGGCCCACTCAGCATGGCCTGTCCAGGATGTGCAGGAGTCATGGATGGGACCCTTCTCCTGGCAGAGGTTGACAAGGATTCCTGGGCCCCCAGCATGTGCTTCTGAAGGCAAAATGTGCGCTTAGTGAATAAGCATTAATGCTGCCAGTGCCCAAGGGCATACAGTGCCCGAGGTTTACAAAACCCTCTGTTGAGAAGACTCACAAAGCTCACAAAGCAGGGATTTCTATTTGTT
Source organism: Bos grunniens (assembly GCF_055505025.1). NCBI lineage: Eukaryota > Metazoa > Chordata > Mammalia > Artiodactyla > Bovidae > Bos > Bos grunniens. Next base: position 41,077,724 of record NC_141182.1, on the reverse strand, counting down.
CTGACAGGAGGATGGATGAATCCTCCAGAAGAATTCATCCCAGAAGCCCCATGGGTGTGACGGGGGACTGGGTGTAAGCACTGGGTGTGGGGAGGAAAAAGAGCTTCAGTGTCCCTGGACCTCAATTAGAATACTGCAGAAAAAGCCCACATCTGCCTGCTCCTCCTGCCCGGTCTGTAGGGATCTCCGGCTCTGCCTGGGTGTTTTTAAGACCAGGTAAGAGGCCAGACTCAATGACACTAAAAGCATGCCAGCCCCTGGGGACTACGGGGGGGTTGGTCTCCAGCTTAGCTGCGGAGTGTGGAATCCCCGCTGGTAAGTTGGGAACAGCAAGGGGACCAGGCAGGGACTGGGGAGTGTGTAGCCTTGGGACACACCCAGGTCCTGACCCTCGGCCCCTCCAGGCCTTCCCCTTTGCAGAGTTAAACTCCAGTGTTCCACTTTCTCGCATTTAAAAGCCTCTGAAGCCACCGCACACCCCATGACCCTTACAGAGTATTTCATTTAATGCCCTTGCTCCCACTGACTCAGGCTGCCTTTCTTCTCATCCAAGGCTTTCTCAGTTTGAAAGCTTATTAAAAGGGAGAGAAGTCCCCTAGCAGCTTTCACTTTATAAGTTCCAGTGTGCACTAAAGACAGCTGAACTGAGGAGTAGAGAAAAAAGCAAATTAGCCGGATTCCTTCCTCTTGTTTCTGCTCAACACAATCCCAACTCCTGCTCAAGCTAACCCACAGGAAATGGAGTCAGCGGACAGTTAATGCCTAGTGACGAGTAAACTTTCCCCTACAGGGTGGGTGCCTCCGTGAGGAAGGTCCCTCACTGACCATCCCTGCCATCCTGAGCTGGATGCCTGGGGACACAGGGAGGGGAGGGTGGGAACCAGAGGAGCTGGGACCACAGCAGTCATTTGAGAAATTTCAGGGAAAACAGCAGAACCGTGTGCCATGGGCCCTGGCCAATCTTGTTTCCTCTCTGATTCTGCTGGAAACATCTTTTTCTAGAGACCTTTACAGCTCAACTTGGAAAATGTCATAACATTGCTTTCAGCAGCCAAGTGGTCCTCCTGGAAGACAGAGTCGAAGGAGCCCATGGATCTATGTGCTATCTATATGGGCCAGCAGCATCCCCGTGGGCAAGGTATGGGAGGGGGCAGGGAGAAGACTCTTGAGAGTCTCTTGGACAGCAAGGAAATCAAACCAGTCAATCCTAAAGGAAATCAACCCTGAATATTCATTGGAAGGACTGATGCTGAAACTTAAGCTCCAGTACTTTGGCCACCTGATGAGAAGAACTGACTTACTGAAAAAGACTCAATTCATTTCAGTTCAGTCAATCAGTTGTGTCCAACTCTTTGCAACCCCATGGACTGTAGCACGCCAGGCCTCCCTGTCCATCAACAACTCCCAGAATTTACTCAGATTCATGTCCATTGAGTTGGTGATGCCATCCAACCATCTCATCCTCTGTCGTCCCCTTCTCCTCCTGCCTTCAATCTTTCCAGCATCAGGGTCTTTTCAAATGAGTCAGTTCTTCACATCAGGTGGCCAAAGTATTGGAGTTTCAGCTTCAACATCAGTCCTTCCAATGAATATTCAGGACTGATTTCCTTTAGAATGGACTGGGTGGATCTCCTTGCAGTCCAAGGGACTCTCAAGAGTCTTCTCCAATACCACAGTTAAAAGCATCGATTCTTTGGCACTCAGCTTTCTTTATAATCCAACTCTTATATCCATACATGACTACTGGAAAAACCATAGCCTTGACTAGATGGACCTTTGTTGGCAAAGTAATGTCTCTGCTTTTTAACATGTTGTCTAGGTTGGTCATAACTTTTCTTCCAAGGAGTAAGCATCTTTTAATTTCATGGCTGCAGTCACCATCTGCAGTGATTTTGGAGCCCAAAAAAATAAAGTCTGTCACTGTTTCCACTGTTTTCCCATCTATTTGCCATGAAGTGATGGGACCAGATGCCATGATCTTAGTTTTCTGAATGCTGAGCTTTAAGCCAACTTTTTCACTCTCCTCTTTCACTCTCATCAAGAGGCTCTTTAGTTCTTCTTCACTTTCTGCCATAAGGGTGGTATCTGAGGTTATTGATATTTCTCCCAGCAATCTTGATTCCAGCTTATGCTTCATCCAGCCCAGTGTTTCTCATGATGTACTCTGCAGAAAAAGACTCTGATACAGGGAAAAATTGAGGGCAAGAGGAGAAAAGGGTGGCAGGGGATGAGATGGTTGGATGGCATCATTGACTCAATGCACATGAGTTTGAGCAAACTAGGAGATAATGAAGGACAGGGAAGCCCGGTGCTGTAGTCCATGGGGTTGCAGAGTCGGACACAACCGAGCAACTGAACAACAGCAGCAGGGAGAGAATCCACGGGAACTCAGAAGCCAAGGGCACAGTCATTAACCCATAGGATGTTTACAAGCCAGCACCTTCAGCGGGCCAGTCTTTCGCCTGGCTTAACCCAGTCTAGAACACCCACATTGGTGAAAAAGGCAGAGAGCCAGTCCCTGATGAATTTCACCAAAATACAGCCACCAGGGGCAAGTCATTACTCATTTGATTTGTACTGGACAGGTAACAGATTTCTGAAGTGGGGAGTGTGGGTGAAATAAAAAAACATCAGTGGGAAGCATGCATCTTGGGACAAAAGTAATTTTCTTTCCAAAGATCTTATGCCCAGAGTAGAGGAGGGGCAGGACCCCATCCAAGACACCCAAATCCAACAGGGGCCCTGCGGTCACCTCTAGAGCAGGTATTCACCCTCCAAGGCAGCCCTTCACAAAAGGTTCCACACACCAGAGCATCAACAGCCACATGGGTGGCCTTCCAGAAAGTCCCTGTGAGTGGAATCACTGCACAAACCAGCCCTCTACCCAGAGGTTGTAAAGCTGGGTGCACAGAGCACATCAAAGTGAATGTGGGCCAGGTGGTCCCACACCAGAGGAAGGGAAACAGGATCCCCATGCAGTCCCGAGTTCTTGGCTCATGCAGTAGAGCCCAGCATGTGAAGAGAGGGGACTCCCTCTATCTCCCAGCACCACTCCACCAAGCCCTCGGACCTCCTCAAGGGGCCATGTCTCCTCAAGGGGAGACTTCCAGGAGGTGGACATCTGCAGGCCATCACTAAGCCTTTCTAAGGAGGCCTAGGAGGGCCCAGCACAGGCTTTCCATCCTGGAATGTGGGGAAACCTATTAGGGAATCTCTGTCATCCCACTGGCTACTATGGACTAACTTCTGCTCCACTGGAACAGCCCTGAAAGCTCAAGACTCTGTTCTAAGGAGCTGGCCTCTGGAGAGCAACACCCTCAGCTCTCCTCAGTGCCCTCACACGCAAGCACACACCTTGAGGGCTCAGACCCCTTAGCTGGCTTGTTCCCCAGACTGAAGAAGCTGCAGCAGCCCCACCACAGATGGAGGGCGGGAACAGGGCATCAGGGACTGCACCCACCCCATCAGGACCTGCACCAGCCAGAGGTCGTGGATGCTGGATGCTGCGGAATGCAATCTCTCCATCAGTGGACCCTGTGGGCCTGGGCAGTAGACACCACATCACAGGGGTGACAAGATGGCTGGAGGACCAGGAACCCCAGCAAGACTGCTGGGCACTCCTAGGAGGCCTCTCTGACCCCCCTGAGCACCCACAATCGTAGGGAGCCTTGACCTGATGTCTCTCACACCCAAACCTCGCAGAGGAAATCTACGTGTAAGCTTTCCCTGAGGCCCCTGGGTGGGTGGTCTGTTGGCTCATGTGTCTTCCCTTGAGTTGAACAAAAGGGGCTGTAGTGTGCTCTGATTCACTTCCCCAGAATTTTACGACTGCTTCCCTGTCCTCACTTCCCCACCTTCTCTTTCCCACAGCACCTGCTTCCTGGCCAAATCAGCACCATCGCAGACTCACCGGCCTTGAATCCTGATGGCCACAGGTCAGGGTGAGAACTGGGAAGAGGGAAGGGGACCCCACAGGGTGCAGTCTACTGAGCCCCTGCTCACGCCCAGCCAGTGAGGGTTCCCCCCAGCCAGTCCCCTCCAGACCCAAAACCTCCTCAAGGCTGGGTCTGTGGGGCCTCTAGCTGGGGTCCCCAGCAGGCAATGAGTAGTGTCCATGTGAGCGTAAGGTGGGGAGGCCTGGGCCCTGGAGCCAGGCCCCCAGGGACAAAGATGGCACATCCCAGCAGTCATTAGTGTCTGCAGCTTCTTTGCAATCAGGGATTAAGCAACAGAGGCAACAAATGTCCCTTTCTGTGAGCATTTGACCTTATCTGGAGTGTGTCATCAGCTTCCAGAGTCATGGCTTATGTCAGTGTGGGTGAAAAACGGCCTCCACGGCTTCCAAATTGGGATCACTCTGCTCTCAGCAGCAGATGTAAACCAAGCCTGTGGTAAGTGGCAATAAATGGCTTGGAAAAAAGCAGTGGGTCCCTGACTGCCATCAGCCACAGAGGGCAGGGAACAGGCTCTCTCAAGCGCTTCCCTACCACCAGCCTCGATAAACGGGTCTTCTGGGCTCAGCCTGCAGCACCCAGAGGCTGGGGCCCTCAGCCTCCACTATGCAGAGCATGGGTCCAGTTTGGCTGTAGCCAGCAGGGGTCCTGTCCCAGGCACCAGGCTGTTGCCTTTAGCAGCATCTGCTTTCTCCTGTATCCCGGTCCCATTCAGGCTTCCCTTGCTACCGTTAGGCAAGGTCTGACCACAGAGCCTAGGGGCCTACAAGTGAGGGCAGCCTTGTGCCATGAGTGGGTGGGGGTCTGTGTCACCACGGACGCTTCAATCACATATCAAACAGACTGGCTCCTGCTGGCACACTGCTTCCTCTAGCATCTCTTTATCGGAATCTTAACACACACATGTTGACATGCTCTCTTAAAAACTGTTGATAGAGTGTGACTTCAGATGAGTCCTCGGAAGAAGTTCCCTGCTGTACATGCCACCGACCCGCAGACAAGCTCTTGATTCTGTTCCACTGTGATAGAAGTGTTCAGTGAGACGCAAGATGACAAATTTCCAAGTTGCTTCCATCAAAAACTGCTCCCGAGAGTCTCAAAATAAATACCCAGTACCTATTGCCCTGGCTGTGTGCCAGGCACCTCTCTGAGTGTCTACAAATATTAATGCTGGCTAAGGACCTACTGTGTATCTGCAGAGACAGGAACGGGAGAGGCAGACGATTGTATCCAGATTCTAGTCTAGTCATGGGTTAACAGCAACCCAAAGGCTCAGCTGAGGAAGGGGCTAACCCCACCCCAGTCCTTGCACAGTCGGGTGACTTTTCAGCTAGGTCTTGGACGATGAATAGGAGTTTTCTGGGGTGGAGGGTGGTGAAGTGGCTGGCTTTCTAAGACAAAGAAGTAGCATATACAGAGGCATTCAGGGGCCAGGTGTATCTGAGGAATGGGGACAAAAGAGGAGACGCTGAGGAGGGAGATGAAGCTGGGAAGGCAGGATGGGATCTGGTAGCAGTGGGTCTTGAATGTCATACCAGCTGACCACAAAATACGTGGGCCATATTTTAATCAAAGTCCAAGAGAGGAGCGGGACAGAGGGCCAGTGCTATGAGATCTCTGGACACCATCTGCTGGCGCAGTGACTGGGAACTGCCCTTTGGTAGGGCGAGCCCACTGGGGGCCCGCTGAGCACACGGTGCTGTCTAGGGCCCAGGCTCTGCCAGCTGGAGATCAGAGCGACAACACGAAGGCCCAGAGTCAGACAGCAGGAGAGGCTCACGGTGGAGGCAGAACTGCATCCCGGCCCGAGCAATGGAGTCTGACCAGAGAAGTGGGGAGAATACGGGCAGAAGGACTGATATAAGCCCGGGTGTGAGGGCACGCAGTGCGGGGTGTGCTCATTCCCAGGAGGGGGCAGCTTGCCGTGAAGGCTCCGTGAGAAGGATAAGGACATAAGCGGGGGCAGAGATGGCCTCGAACACCAAGTTCAGATGGCAGAACGCTATCTTGCAGGGAACAAGGGGCCACCACCACGGCGGGCAGTGGAGTTAGGGGACTGATGATGACAGCGGGACAGACGCAGCCGAGAACGACCAGCACAGGATCAGCATCGTAACAGGGCAATGGCCAAGTCGCCTAGCTCACAGGGCATCCAGCAGGGCACCCAGCACGAGACTGCCTTCTCCCCAGAACTGGCACTGCTTCCTAAGACAGGTGATGCCCGAGACAGGTTGCCCCTGGCTCCTCCAGGTGCCCCTTCCACTATGACCCCCACCCACCGTGTCATTGTTTCCCTCAACTTCTGGGAAACACTGTCTACAAACCCACTGTCTTCCCTCCGACTGTCCCTCCTGGCTCTTTCTGCCCTGCAAGGCCCTTCCCTCCTTCTCCCAACTCCAGCTGGAGGGCACCCCTTTTCTAAACACCGTCTCTGCCCCTCCATTCTAAGGCACTGGCTGCGGACAGCCCTTTGACCTTCACGCTCCACTTCGACCTTGTGGGTTCCATGTACATCTTGGTCCCCTGGCATCAGGACCCCCATCCATGATTGAAGACCCCTGTGGAGCCCAAGGCGGAGCCTAGTCCCTGAGGCCATCTGGTAGAAAAAGTGCTGGGATCCACCTCATGCTGTCCACTAGGATGGGGTGTCCATGACAAGTCTTTAGCCTCGTCCCCTGTTCCCCGCCAGACATGCACAGTAGTCTGGTGGTCCCCCAGCTACTCAGTCAACATTTTGGGAAAGAAAGGTGGGTAGCGGGAAGAGAATAAAATGAAGATGTATGTGTGAGTGGCCGTGGGCACTAGGGCTGCAGGAGAGCCCGTGGCTGAGGCCATGACCTTGTCCAGCTGCCACAGCGCCCAGAGGGCTACCACTGCCTCCTCCAAGTCCCCCCCAGGTTGTTCACACCCCAAGCAGGCACACCCTAGGCTCAAGCCAGGAGGGGCTCTTCCTTGTTTGATGCACTAAGTACAGTCCTGAAAACTTGAGTCACAGTCATTATTTTTAGGGGGAAAAAATACCATGTTTTATTCCAGATGCACAAGAGTAAGTTAGCTAATTTTGAGGATTTCCATGGGGAATTCTTTTGAACAAAGAAGAATGGCTCCCTGATTTATGCTTGATAAATGATGATTTCCGATACCAGATTTCCTTACCACAGTGAGCACTCATACGTTCTGAAGTCAGAGGGACTTGCACTTGTCATTACCTCCATCCCCTACATCACCACTCTGACTGCACGTGACCCGGAGTGTTCCTACCTCTGCCGCAGTTCCTGCCCAACCAGGTACACTGCCTCCTCTAGCCGCTCACTGATTCCTGTCTGCGTGATGCATTAGTAACTTATGTGGGGGTCTAGAAACATGGATGCTCTAGCTTCCACACAGGACTTCCTTCTTAGAAAAAACAAATTCCCTGCCCACATCCCATCCACCAAAAGAATGCTTAATCAATGAAAAAATTAACTGTATCCCCAAATAAAGAAGTGCAGATATTTTCTTTACAGTGCTTTATTAATTTGTAAATACCATTATTGAATTTTCGAAAGTTCTAATTTAAATGTATTGATCTATTATTGTTTTGTAGATTTTTCCACCCAAATGTCTTAGAGGAAATGAATGGCTACCACTGGACTACTGTAGTTGCAGGAATTTGGCCAAACCATAGAAGAAGAGCTTTGCACGCACGCTGCTGAAGGAATTACGTGGCGAGCAGTCAACAAAGCTGATGTGTTTTATACTCAGTCCAAATCGGACAACTTTCCTGTAATAACTGTTGGTACCCCTGACTTGGGAAGCGGGACAGGAGCATGAGGTCCCCTTGCTGGCCAGTGGCAGGGGGTGGACAGCAACTTGGAGGACAGTGGGCAGAGAGTAACACACCAGCCAGTGTGAACAGAAGAAGGTCAGCTTTACTCAAAATGTCTCACCTGGCCATTCTGATGAAATCTAAACCAGGGGTGGAAAAAGCATGCTCCTCTCCCTGTTTGCTCCTTTCCAACAAAAGAATTTCAATAAGAAATATACGCTGGTTGTCCCTGTGGTAAACTTCATGGGAGTTTATTTAGCAGTGCTTTGATACATTAAAGATATCTGGATGGGGGTGAGGGACCCAGAGATGGAGTAAAAGGGCCTAGGTACCATCAGGTCAGTCTGTCCCTACAGACCTCGACAGCGTCTACCCCTCTCCTGTCCCCCTATCATCATCCTCTCTCACCCAGTCCCCTGTCATCCCCATCACAGGCTATTCACAACGTAAATCACACCATGAGGCTCCCCTGCCCAAACCCTTCAAGGCTTCCCATTGCCCTGGGAATCAGTCCCTTGCCTCAGCCTGCAAAGCCCACATGAGCTGGACCACCCTCCATCATGCCTCATCTCACTGCCTCTCTCCTCCCTGGCCCTGATGCTCTGGCCCAGCTCCCCCAGCACACCAGCCCTGTTGCCACCACAAGACCTGGGTCCGCAAGGGCTCCCCTCTGTCTGGTTGCCTGGCTTCATCTTACTCTGCAAGTCTCCCATCAAAGGTCACTTCCTCAGGGAGGTCTCCCAAGACTTGCCCCATTGAGTCAGGCATCCCTCCCTGTCACACCACCCTCTCTTCTGCTCGTGTATTTGTTGGCTGTAAATCCTCTGTCCCCCCTACCCGCCATCCCCTGAGCCCCGACACTTTTTCCTGCCCAAAATTTAAGCAAAGACCTCACCTGCCATCCAGTCCCTAGCCCTGTAACAGGTGCGTGGCAAGTGCAAATAAGCACTGATCTAGTCAAGAGAAATGGGCTCACTGTGGAGGCCTGACTGGTGTCTGTGATGTAGAAACACATGTCAGGCACCTGGGTGGCCACAGGACAGGTCCCTGCTGAGAACCAGTCAGATGTGAGCCTTCTGGAAGACAGCCCAGCCCCGCCCTCAGGAAGCTGCACTTCCAAGGGGAGCCAAGGGGCTGAGACGCTCGCCCCCAGTGCCTTAAGGCAAAACATCTGAGGACACAAGACTCCTTCTGGTCTGAGAGCGCTCACATCTGAGGCCACAGCTGAGTTTCCCTGCAGAGTTTGAGACAAATCAGTTGAGTCACTTTTGAATTATAGAGTGCTAAAAAAATTAATATTTATGACTCTTCAGTGTCTCACCTCTTTTTGGCCACTCGTAACTCAGACTCATTTGGCCTCGAAGCTTCTTAGGGCCGAGTCACCAGGTTCTTGGGGGGATGGACGGGCCTGCCTGGGGTGGTAACAGCATCCAGCATCCAGGCCACACTTCACAGGGTGGGCCTGTCTCCAATGCTTACATGCACCTCCGACGTCATGGACAGAGTTTCCTGCCAATGTTCAATCCCATGTGTGAATCTCTACGCAGGCAACAGGGAGGACCTTAGGCTGACTAATCAGGGGCACGATTGCCTAACTGGGCCACGAAAAGACAGGACAAAGACTGATTGCTGGCAAAATTAAGAATCTGTTTTTCAGGGGGAAAAAGAAACCTCCCCAAACATTTTGTGTTTACTTCTATCTGGTGCATCTTCAGCACAGCCCCCTGCTGGAGCTGCCCAATGTGGGGAACACAGAGAGTGGCACGTTCTCCAAGACACTGGGCCACACTCTGAAGGCCCCGCCCCACCACTGACCAGCTCCGCGAGCTCTAGTCTGAGCTCTCACTTCCACAGAACACCATCCTCAAATTTTCCCTCAGGGCTGCTGTGGCGTAGAAAGCAGTGGGGCAACGAGGCGCTTAGCAAGGTGCTCAGTCACCAACTGGAGAAGGCAATGGCACCCCACTCCAGTACTCTTGCCTGGCAAATCCCACGGGTGGAGGAGCCTGGTAGGCTGCAGTCCATGGGGTCGAGAAGAGTCGGACATGACTGAGCAACTTCACTTTCACTTTTCACTTTCATGCCTTGGAGAAGGAAATGGCAACCCACTCCAGTGCTCTTGCCTGGAGAATCCCAGGGACGGGAGAGCCTGGTGGGCTGCCGTCTACGGGGTCGGACAGAGTCGGACACGACTGAAGCGACTTAGCAGCAGCAGCAGCAGTCACCAGCAAGCACCATTAGTCCAGGCCGGCTGCACAGCTTGGTGAAGTCGAATTCAGTATCATTTGACTTACCCCTGCCCCGTGCAGAGTCCGCTGTGGCCACTGCAATGACAGCCCCCACCTGAGGGTCTCTCTGCCCTGCACTCACCCTGCCCAGCCCCTGGGCAGCCAGCCTGGCTCCCCCAGCCTCTTGTGCTCAGCCCCCAGCCCTATCCCCTCTCCTCCCAAATCCCTCTTTTCTGGTCCTCACCCCAAAACCTCTCCACCCTTCAACTTTTCCAGATGTTAGAGCTCTCTGCCACCCTCCTTCCATTTCATTCAAATAAGAATCAACTCCATAGAAAGTACTTAACACATTTATTTAATTACATTCAAGGGTCCCATGACCTGCTAAGGCTGGAGAGGGCTCCATGGAGAAAGCAAAGGCCAGAAATCCATTTTGCCAGACGTGGGGCCATCACCGTCTTGAGGAGGATCGAGACCCACGTCACTGCAGTAATATCACACAGGGCTACCGAGTCCTGGCCTGGGGCTCCCCACACTGGGGATATTTAATAGGGAGACCCATAAGCAGCTAGACCAGAGGAGTGGGGACGTCTTATTCATACCTTTCCACAATAGCTTTGCATAAGCTCCAGCTGAAAGAACACATAAACTTCAAAATAGCTCATGTTTGGGAAAGAAAAAGAAAATCAACAGTCCTAATGTCTCAAATCATATTTACAGGAGATTTTCAAAGTAACTGCACATACATGATTTCCAACTGGTCCTCCCTAGCAGCCAGGCATTTGACAGGGCTGGAGGCATTACCCGCTGCCCACACTCCTCACCCCCAGGACTCAAATCCGGAGACCGGACCAGATCACTTGGAGTCAATGAGACAAGGGCCTCAAGCACCTGGCACTGCGTTTCACACACAGCAGGTCCTTGGGAGTTGGAAAGACCACTTCAGAAGAGGAACTCTGCCCCCCCCGGGGAGATCCAGAGCAGAGACAGGCTGTTCCGATCCTTTTAGGAGATGACCTTCTTTTCTTTCCATCAGAAACGTGTCAGTGGGGCCTTCTCTCAGCTGCCCACCAGGCCCCACTTTATTTGCTGCTCACTGAGAACAGAAGGGACCAAGGCTGAGCAAAGTAGAAGAGGAAGGAACAGGGCAAGGACGTGGTGGGAAACACCGCTCTGTTCTTTATTAGAAGCCACCATCCATAGCCGATTCCACCTTAGCGCAAGGAAGGCAGAACAGGCACTCTCAGACCATCTCAAAGACAAGATCAGGGACTTTCCTGACTGTTGAGTGGTTAAGACACTGCACTCCCAATGTAGGGGGCATAGGTTCAATCTCTGGTTAGGAAACTAAGATCCCATATATCACATGGTGTTTCCAAAACTAAAGACTAAAGATAAATATTAAATTTTTTAAAAAGATGAGATCAAAGCACAGCAAGCCCTTGTTCAAGGGCACATCAAGGTTGGAGGCAGAGCTGAAGTTGAACTTCAGGGGTCTTCTGGCCCTCTGAGAAGGTATTTGAAGCAGGGCGGCCAAAAGCACCTATCAACCCACACAACCTGTTCTATAACTGAGGCCCAAACAAGGACCTGGAAGGACTCTGGCCACTTCCCGAGACTCAGGGGCTGTGGCTCCACACAAGGACAGAGACTGTCCCCTGCAGGTACCGCCTCATCTCCTTCACATCTTGTCCCAGTGGATCATGTCAGGTCTCTTGGTGAACCTTCCAGAGCCTCTATCTCAGGCCAGCTGTGGACTCTAGTCCACAGGGCTGGCTCCCCCAGGACCGACCAGGTAGCAGATGCCTGTTCCCCCAGCACTCACTGAATACCGGCCACTACGCCAGGTGCCAGTGCAGCAGTGAAGACGCCATCAAGGCCTGGCCCCAAGGAGCAAGGGCTCTAACGGGGAAGCTGGCCATAGCCAAGGAAGCAGGTGAGGTGGCAATTTCAGCAGGAAGCAAGAAGAGGATACAAAACGAGAAGAGAGAACAGCTGAAGGGGATCCGGGACGGGCAGGGTGGTCAGGGGGACTTTTCTGGGAAAGGGACAGTTGAGCTGAAAGCCACAGGAAGAACCAAAGGAAGAGCATCCCAGAAAGGAAAACAAATGCAAAGGCTCCAGTGAGCTGTCCCTAGGGTGACATCTCTCTCCCGCCCTTCTCAGGGCCCTCACCCATTCTGTTTTCTAAACTGAGAATTTGTCTGGCCCAGCCTCGTTTGATAGCTAACTAACTTCAAGAGCATCCAATAGGTGCTCTCTATGGGCTGCGCTGAAATGGGGCTGGGGCGCCTGGGTAGATGAGTATCTGGTCTGCAGTCATGGGGGATCCAGGCGGGGAGGCACACATGTCCTGACCCCCTCTACCTCTGGAATGAGGCCCTTCTGCAGGGACCAAGCGGGGTGGGGTCTACAGACACAAATCCATGGTGGGGAAGACATACAGATGGAGGTTAGGACATGGGGAACCACCGACACCATCAATATATAGGTGCCTATCATGGGAAAGGGCTTCCCTGGTGGCTAAGATGGTAAAGAATCCATCTACAATGCAGGAGACCCAGGTTCAACCCCTGGGTCGGGAAGATGCCCTCAAGAAGGGAATGCCTACTCACTCCAGGTTTCTTGCCTGGAGAATTCCATGGACAGAGGAGACTGGCGGGCTATAGTCAGACACGATTAAGCACACATGCATGGTAGGGGAATGCCAGGTGTGGAGCACAGACACATGGCATGTGGCACTTTCTCAGGATCACTGGCCCACAAGGAAACCTAAGCATCCAAGGACCTGCTGGAGGGCAAGGAACTGAAGGAGGGGGCCACAGCACCCACCCCCAGCCCCCAGGACACAAGTCCACACTCCAGCGGAGTCACACACACATGTATGCTCATGTACATACTGGTAGCTCAGCTGGCAAAGAATCTGCCTGCAATGCAGGAGACCTGGTTCAATCCCTGGGTTGGGAAGATTCCCCTGGAGAAGGGAATGGCTACCCACTCCACTATTCTTGCCTGGAGAATTCCATGGACAGAGGAGCCTGGCAGGCTACAGTCCAGGGGGCGAAAAGAGTTGGACACGACTGAGTGACTTCCACATCACTTCACATACACCCATATGCATGCTCTAATTCCCCACACTCATCACTCACACAGACACATACATTCAGCTCTCACATAGGCTATCTACATGCACAATTCTCAAGCACACACACAAGTATGTGTGCACACAGAATCATATTCATGTGCAAATATACATGTATCCACACATCAAAGACTTGAGAGTCCTTGGACAGCAAGGCGATCAACACTAAAGGACAGTCAATACTAAAGGAAATCACTGGAAGGACTGATGCTGAAACTGAAGTTCCATAGCTTTGGCCATCTGATGCAGGGCCGACTCATTGGAAAAGACCCTGATGCGGGGAAAGATTGAGGGCAGGAGAAGGGGATGACAGAGGATGAGACGGTTGGATGGCATCACTGACTCAATGGACATGAGTTTCAGCAAACTCCGGAACATAGTGAAGAGCAGGGAAGCCTGAGTTCTGCAGTTCATAGGGTCGAAAAAAGTCAGACACGACTGAGCAACTGAACAACAACCACCACACATGGACACGCATGCTTATCACATACACTCATGCGTGTGCAGACAGTTCTCACACATACTTACATGTACACCCACACTATCATTAGCACTGGTATACACCCATTCACACACACACATGATGGAAAGTCATACACACATACATTCATTGACTCACGCCTCGTGTATACAGGCCCACACTCACATGTTCAGTCTCACACTTACACACGTCTTCAGGGCACACTCACGCATGGACACCCACCCACAGGTGCCCTCACACTCACGCACACATGCATATGCGCCAGGGCAGGTCCAAGACCCTCCCACGGGTGGGCTGGCAGCCCGGGGCAGTTTGGGGGTGAGCTCCTCGCAGAGGAGGCGAGCAGGTTGCAGGCCCCGGCGGGGCTGGAGCCCGAGGGTGGGCCCGGGCGGCCGGCGCGCGCTGGTGCCCTGCGCAGGTAGCGGTAGCGGGGCGCCCCCGCGCACCGGCCCGCCGGTGATTACTATGCGCCAGCAGCTGTCTCGGCGCAGTGACGGCGCCTCTAATTGATCTCATTATCTCCCCTCCGTAAGGTGAAGTGCGGCGCTCGGCGGGGCCCGGCCGGCTGGCAGGCGGCGGGCCGGCGGGGGCAGCGCTCGGCCCCGGGCTGCCGCACCACCGGGCGCGCAGCCAACGAACACGGGCGGCGGGCTGCCCTGTGGCCGGCTTCCGTCCCCGACGAGTGATTTCGCCAGGAAACAGCGCGGGCCCCGGCGGCGGCGGCGGCGGCCTCCGGCGTCCCTTTGTCACTCCCACCTTCTTTGGAAATTGTTAAGAACTAAGAACGCTGATCCGTCCTGTTTCCCCTCACCTTCCTCCCGCCCAGCCCGCGCGGCCCGAACTCCGAGGCGCTTCGCTCGGTCTGGAACCGACAACAGACGCTCCCCGGTGAGCCCTCTGCCCGGGCTGCCTGCGCCAGACCCGGCGCCCTTCCGGCTCGCGGGCACCGGGCACCGGGCCCCAGCCCGACCCGGGACCAGCCCTGCTCCTGCCCGCTCCCCCTTTCTACCTCCCCCCCCCACCCCGCCCCGAGGCAAACTCTCCCTCACTGGAAGAGATAGTACAGAAGCAGCTCCAGGAGTTGCAGGAGGGGGAAAAAAGGAAACCCTCAGTTTGTTGTGTTTTCCTCGGGTTTGTTTTCTTGCCAAAAAAATGATCCCCCTTTGTCTTTACGCAAAAGAAGCAACGCGGGCACCTTCTGCTGGGCCCCGAGCCGGTGCCAACGTGCCTTTCTTAAGGGCAGCTTCTGTTCCCTTCTAGTCTCACCAGATATATTTTTAACATAAAAAACACTATATTTAATTGGTTATGGATCTCTGTTCTCTTAGCACTACTGGATATCACAGAAAAACACATTAGTACAGAGCAATTAGTGAGATGGCAGTAAACAACTAAAGCACTATTAAGCTGTGGGTGATAAATAGTATTACTTTTTATTTTTTACGGTGCCAGACTAAAAGATGGAGGAGATTTTAAAAATATATATATGTCCATTAATATTAATATAAAACGTAAATAACAGGTGTCTCCACTTCTTAAGGTACAATATATACTCAGCACTTCCCTCTATAGAGAGCATTTGTTTTTTTCAAGCGAAAAGATCTTTTTCTTTATACACTCAAGGACAGTATTTTGTATCTTCATGCACCCGGATATTTAAGCAGAAATATTTTTTTAATTGGAGTTATGGAGTCTGGCGAAATAATGCCCATACCTATGTCACCATTAAAAAATAAAAGCTTCCTTCCAATTGAAATATACTCCATCATTTCTATCTTTTCAAAGAGCGAATCAAGCATTCTGTGATAAATTGACTGCAGGCCAGGGCAAACAGGCCGGCGGTGGGTGGGCTGGGCCGGCGGGCTGCACCTTGCTCTAGGCCCATCCTCGCCCATGCCCGTGGCAGCCCAGGCCGCTCTCCCTCCGTGAGTGTAGATCATCCTCGCGGTTCTGGCACATCTTTTCCTCGGCATCTGATTAAGTTAACAATGTGCTGCTATTTGCATGCAGATTTGCCGGGGCTTTCTCTCCAGCTGCTCCCGGAGACTTGGTCTTTCTCTGCGTTGTGATAGCACAGCAGTCCCTAAATGCAATCTTTGTCAGACCCAGGTGTGCTCCCATTGAGGAAGCCTTCGTTCCAAGCAATTTTTCTTTCTGTAGCATTTATAAGGCGCTATTATAGTATAGCCACATCTGGAGGAAAATTCTCCTATTAATTATATACTTTTACCACTTGGAAGACAAATTCTAAAAGATACCAACATTTTTGTT
Source organism: Bos grunniens (assembly GCF_055505025.1). Taxonomy (NCBI): domain Eukaryota; kingdom Metazoa; phylum Chordata; class Mammalia; order Artiodactyla; family Bovidae; genus Bos; species Bos grunniens. The sequence goes on along the minus strand of NC_141182.1, from coordinate 41,061,841 downwards.
GTTGTTGTTCTTATCTCTTTGACAGCCTGCGTTTTATTTTATTTTGTTTTGTTTTTCCAGGCATTTCAATATTTAAAGAGCCATTAACAGGGGGTGGGGGGGCAGTTGGGGGGATGGTTGGTGGGGGCGAATTTCTAGGAAAAGAGAAACAACAGACCTAAAATCTTAGTGTCAGCCCTGCCTTACCTCCGTCAGGTAAGTCTGAGCAAAGACACGAATTGAGGCGTCTCTGAGACTGTGGAGTTGGACATGGGACTCGGTACAGGGGCCAGCCAGGTGGAAAAGAGTTCTGTTCTGCTGGAATTTAAAAAAAAAAAAAAAGCAAGTGCTATTAACCTTTAACCTCATCTGCTCCCAGGTGGACACTCACTCAAGCCACCTTAACACCAGACCATTTGATTCCTCCACATTCCAAAAGCAGAACCAAATTGGATCATCGTGGTGGCCCAGATGCTATATTTTCTTTGTGGGATGGGGGGTAATTTTTCAATCAGGTTTGAGGCAGATTAAAAGAAAAATCTGGAGCAAAGTATTCATTCTCGTTTTTCAGAAAGAGACAAGAAGAAGCTTTGCCCACAGAGTCTGAAAGTTACTTTAGAGCCAGATGGGGGTTTGAGGGTTTAATTTTTTTGGTTTGGTTTTAGTGCTGGGTTTTTTTTTTTTCTTTTTAAAATCTCTTTTGGTATAGTCAGATCAGATGATGATGGGGCGGGGTGGGGGGGGTGGATAAAATTAGTCTGAAATGTAGGAAAAGTTTTAACAACTGGATAGTCCCTATTCGAATTTATAACACATTTAAAGTGCTAGAAAATGTAATTTTTGATTCAAAAAATATTTTGGAAAGGGATATGCACTGCATAAACAAGAGTATGTGTGTTTAAGTGTCTTGTGCTGGGGAGACTGCAAATACACTTGCATAAAGAAAGCTGAATTACTTTGAAACCAGGGAAAATCCAAATGGAACCATTTTCACTTTTCAAGCCAAACTCTATCAGGTAAAAATCCAAGCAGGTTTTGGCCATTTAGTCCAGCTCCTGTGACAACAACACTGAAATTGTCTTCTCCTGCCTCCAAAGCTGGCATCAGAAAGAACCCAGGGTCATGTCCTGGCAGTACCAGGGGCAGCTCCCAGACAACCACTGCTCAACTTGGGTGAGCAGAAGATCACCCAAGAGGGGTCTGTCTCAGTCCTGCCTCTAAAGGCCCTAGTTACTGCTGCCAGCCACTGGCTGGCTCTACTCACTGATACTAACCCCTCTGCCTCAAAATGACCAATCATTTTTCACTCTGCAGCCAGCCACTGTCTGTGTGCAAACAGAAGTCAGAAAGGCCCTGCAATTAGAGTCTATCTTTGGGCCATGCTTCAGCCTCAGTTTCCTCAGCTCTGAAATGGGAAGAACAACCCCACCCCCACCCCAAAATGGGTATTAGGTGCATGAAGGACTGTGAATCAGGTTTAAAATATAGATGATTAAATAAGGGCAAAATTTACTGAGACTTTTTTTCTTTACGAATTAGTTCCTCCCCCTTCCTGCAGGGAAACAAGCAGCAGATTCTGGGCCACTGACACTTAAAAATCTATAGACTTTTAAAAAATATTTTTAGACAAATAATGCAAAAAGAAAGAATTGATTTTTTAATTTGACCCTTATTGGGCCACTTGCCTTTGAAATCCTCCTGCTTGCTGGCATCCCAGCCCCCCAGATACCCTCCTGCAAAAATAGAGCAGGGAGGCAGATGCAGTGATACTGGATTACATCACTGGATAGCATGTGGCATTGAGGGGAGAAAAAAATAAGAAAAGACAAATGACATTTTGCTGCTATAGTGTGCTATTTTAGTGGTGATGGCTTGACTTTTGGCCCAAACGCATATGCCAATGGCAAGGCTAACTCCAGGGACTCACAAAAAAGAATGTGTGTTCACAGCTGTACTGTACACCAATACAGATTACATGTTTTCAGTGTTGCGGCCACAACAGAATGCTAATTAACATACTGGAGTGATGAGAACGGCTGCAAGGGCCTTATTGTTCCATTATTTCATGAAGCCCAGCTGCCTTTGTTTATGTCACTTATCCTCTCGTGCCACAGGTTTTTACTCCAAAAATACTATCCCAATACAACGTTAATATTTAAAAAACAAAGAGGTGGCAGATTGTCATTTTTGTGTCAGTCTCAAACTGCAGAACTGTTAAGCTGTTCTGGTTCGGTATTTAGAAATAATTTAACAGCCATATTCAGACACTGCCTGCATTCTAACATAATGGCTGAATACTTGAACCAAGCAAATGCATAACTATCCTGACATCACTTATGAGATTTAGATTGGTCAGTTAATGGAAGTCTTTACCAGAATCAATACCATAACAGCTTCTTGAAATGAACGTGATTTTTTACACGGAGTGCTGCAAACAATAACTACAGAAATATACTACCTTTGTACCCGGCACAAAGAAGCTAAGATGCAAAATTAAGAAGCAATTACATTTTTGCAAACTAATATTACAGTCGATTATTAAAAACAAACACTTTCAAAAATATGTACTTATCATTAAATAATTGGAGAGCATTAATATCCCCTGCACCTGATTAATCATTTTTTTACACTTTTTAATAGCTGTTTCACCTACTGGGTACATTATCAGGTTGCTATTAAGTATTGATATTGATGATTGATGTAATAATGATTAAATAAAAAGCCATATTTAGAGCTTGCTTTTTGGTAAATATTTTTTTTCATAATCCTCATTCAAAAGAATACTGTCTGCTGGCTAAATTCATTTTTTTTTTCCTTTTGCCTGGATTGTGCATAAAAGTGACATTCTATAAAATACAGGTTTCCTCAAATAGTGTTCTACCAGCAATCTATACATACTACAGTAATTTGCAATCACGGTCAGGGAAAGCTGTTGGCTCAAGCCCAAAATGTTTATGGTGCATTGCTTCCCCAAAGAACAAAAACACCCTGGAGTTTTATTTCAGATTTCCCTAAATGCGCCTTTATTGACACCAGGTACAATAGTTGGGGAAATACGTAATGCCCCAGCACAGACGCCATCAACCAGGGTCATAAATTAAGTTAGAAAAGGTCTCCCCTAAAAAGTATAGCACTCCACTAATCAAAGCCACACTGTCGCTCAAGAACACGAAATCTTCCCCACAGCCAATTGAGTGAACAAGCCGGAGTTGCTTTTTAACGAGTTTAAATAGTAATCTCAGATAAATGGAGAACCGCTTGAAGTGTCTGTCTTCTAGAAGGCAGTAATGAGAGGATTTAGAGCATTCTACATCCCAAACTGCACAGAACCCAGAGAATGCCACAGGTGTGTCACCAGCGACGACAGAGTGCTTTCTCAGCTATGGCCATCCCCCCACTGTGGACACAACATAGATGTTTTTAATTGGATCCAGGAGCTAGCTAAATTATCCAACTGCTCTGTGCTTAAGCCCCCAGCTAGCTTATATACCAATAATAATAAACTTTCCATAATAGCTGCTCAGCCTATTACTGTTCTTTTTTTTTTTTCTCTCTCCTACCTAAAAGTGGAACCACTTTATTCTAATTGCAGCCACTGAAGAAACTCCTGAATTGGTTTTTCCTAAAAAATTGCTCAAGAATTACAGATGGGATCCAGGTAAATAATATTCAATTACATATGCACATATCTTCATAGGGGAACTTGCTTATCCTATGGTACTGGAAGATAATAATATCATAATTCATCCTTTTGCAATTTGTTGGAGAATTTTTCCTCCTCCATTATGATGTTTATTTACCATGTCAAAATGACAGCCAGTCCCAACTGCACCCTGGGACAGGGATCCCAAAATATAGGGCTGCTCAGTCACTAGCTCCCACTTGCTACAGCCTCAGTTGACCCTCCGCATTTAACGCATACATGTGTAGTGGGCAAAAATAAAATGTAGGCCCTGTGCTGCCATTCTGAACATCAGAAAAGTGTTAGGTTTATAAATAGGAGATCAAAATCCCAGAGTGGGCAGAAATAATATCTTGAAACTAAATACATGGACCCACCATTTGGACACATTTTTAACAATCTTAATCCCACTTAAACTTTGCGAAAACTCTATTGAAAATTTAACCTTGTGCTCTGGAAGCTGAAACTGATAAAACTTAATAGCAACAAGGCAGTGAAACACTAATAAACTCATTACAGGTCACATAAATGGACTGTCTGCGGGGCTGCCAGACTGCACGCGTAAACGGCTTCAGTAGCAAGCGGCACAGGCAAGCAAGGTGGTGCGGGCGTCATGTGGACAGTTGGAGGGAGAGGATTTGGTAGCACTTCACAATAAGTTTGCTAAATTTACTTGATTAGGCAGTTCATTTAGAAATTTCAGATGCTAATTATAGGTGGAGGCAGACAAGCTGATATGGAAGAATGAGTTTTCCTGAGGCCTGAAAGCCGCATCAGGGCCACTCTTGCAGAATGGATTTCTGAGTCTTCAGAGCCCTTTCCACCCGACTCCCCTTCCCCAGGCAAGGTGAGTTGCTGAGGAGCCAGCTTCAACCAGGCCGCCTCTTTCAGATCCTCTGGCTTCTCCCAGCAGGATCCGTGGAATCACCCCCAGAGCTGGTGACCACCAGACGCTGACTGCATTCTGAGGACTCCTTGCTAAAATCCAGGGACACATATGCTCAGTTTAGCTTACATGATGACTTAAGAAAATCAAGTAAGGGTTTTAAACTTGTAAAAACTGGCTGAGTTTCATACGGAAATCCAGATTTCTGACCTCTTTAGAAAAATGCAAAGGTCTAGCAACACAGGTCCCATTGTCATGGACAACCACCCTAGTGTGCCTCTCCAAGTGGTCACCCCATGTTCATCGATGGGAATGCTCTCACCCCAGCAGCACTAGAGCTAGGCATCCCTAGCTAGCTCTACACCCAGCATCCAAAGGCTGCTGATGAGAGAAGCAGGAAGACACAATCCAGAGAAGCCTCCCCTAAGTGAAGCTGGAAGGCAGACAGGAGAATGTGACCTCACGTTCCAGGCCCTGTCCACCAGTCTCAACCAAAACATGGCTGCTGAGGCCAGTTCTGCCCTATGTGAGTCCCCGTTTGCAGAGGGCCAGGAAGTACACCCTTCTCCCTGCCATCAGGAGAAGAACAAGCCAATCCCAGAGGCACTGAAGCAGGGGACTAGAACAGAGGCTCTGCCCATAAGCTGCCCCAAACTCTTACAAGTCTGGGTGAGACAATCAGGAGCCAAGATCAGGTAACCAAAGACTAAGCAAACGGTGGAAAACTGGGCCAGACCCTGCATGAAGACTTTTACAACAAGAAGGAATCACCCCATTCTTGCCCTGGGGAGAATGACAATGAGGCTGGGACAGGCAGGAGGACAAGGAAGGTCTGGGCTAAAGACAGGAGGAGGGAGAGATGGAGGGGGGGTGTGGGTGGGGGGCAGAAAGACTGCCCACAGGGCTGTTACTGCCTGTGAGCAGTGGTGCAGGAGCCTGGGTCAGAGCCAGCTACCCTGGTCTGTTCTAGACGCTCCTACTCACTGTGCAGCTGGACCAGCATCATCAGCACTTCCTGGGACCTGGTTAAAAACGAGCAGCTTGGTCCCCCGGCCCCAGACCTCCTGAACCAAATCCACATTAAAGTCACTGATCTCTGTACCCAGCAGAGAAAGCTGCAGGGGCTTCTCCGGGGTCCCAGCCCCACACGCTTTGCCAGGCATGGGGTGTGTGAGCCTGAAAGGCAAGAGTCCCAGGACTCGAAGGTGCATTTCTATCAGAGGCATGTTCCCAGTCCACCCACCTGGATGATGTTCTTTTAGACCATCAATAAATATGGCTTCAGTAGTCAGATGATATTTAATTAGCATTAAACTCTTTTATTTCATGTAAGTTAGAGCTTTGCCTGAGACACTTCATTTGGAAAGTAACCTGGCACTCAAGATTAAAATGAAATATTAGCATGTCAGCGGGCGCCTCATCATGGTGTTCTCCCCTCCAGCCCTCCAAGCCTGCAGGGGACAATATGGCATTGCTTCCAAAGCTCCCAACAGAAGGGATTTGACACGAGGGCTTTCAGAGCTGAGGGACATAGAAAAGGGACTATAGCCCCTAGGGAGTGAGACATGAAAAACTTATCAAAGTTGGAATCAAATACAGTTGCTTCCTTCTATCTGAATTTCCTCCCTTCCCTCAGGCATCAAGCCTGCCCCTGCCTCACAGCCTTTACATGAGCTCTGCCCTCTGCCTTGCCCTTCAGAGCCTGGACCCAACGTCGCCATGCCAGAGGGGTCCCCCCCTGACCCCTCAGCCTCAGCTTGTCCTGGTCTCTTTGCTTCATATCCCCCTGTTTCAGGACTCTGTGTGGCACTTGTCCCTACAGATCAGCTTCTGGTTTCTTCATCTATTTGTTTATCATCTGCCTTCTCCAACTAGAATATCAGCTTCATGAGGCCAGGGACTTGGTTTTGTTCTTTGCTATATTCCCAGCGCCTAAATTAGTGCCTGGCTCATCAACGAGGATGAAAGAAAGTGGGAGGTGGATTAGAAGAGAAGTGGATAGATAGATGAATGGATCAATTGATAGATCAGAGGTGATAGATACACAGATATAGAGAGGGACAGTGGATAGGATGGATGGATGGATGGATAGGTAGAGAGATACACACATCCACAGATAAACAGACTAAACTGACAAACTGGAAGACAGCTAGCTCAGTTGATGAGACTCTTTGGCCTTCAAAAAGTCAGAAAGCATGGCCCAACAACTGCCACAACATTGTCAGATGTCACCAGCACATATGTAAATGACAATCAGGGATTCTGAGGGCACGGTCATGAGAAAGAGGAGTCAGGAGGACTTGCTGGAGGGGCTGGGAACTGGGAAGACAGTGGCTTCATCGAGTAACTTGAACTGAATCCTAGGAACGTGGCTGGATGTAAACCTTCCAACAGGGCGACTCGCTGATCCCAAGGCTTGCTCGCCGACGTGCAAGATGATTTTAAGTGATAACCAAAAAAAGCCCTGCTCTTTCAAAAACAATTAATACTTAAATAATTATTTTATTATTTGATATGAGAAAACATATAATGGACACATTAGACCAGAGATTTCATAGAGATTATTATTTAGGACAGAGCTAAATATATTTAATTAAAAGAAGTGTGTCAAAAAAAAATTAAGTCTAGGAGTATGTGGTCCTCGGTATGGTAAAAATCGAAAAAGGAGGTGTGTGCATGATGAAAGTGACAGACTTAGAACCAAGGAGTCATTCTGAGCATAAACTGTGCTCCCCCACCCCCCACCAGGGAGGGTCTGGGAAGGTTTCATTCACAGGCAGCCTTGCTCCCTGGAGCTGGTCCCCAGCTGGGCTGTCAGAGGCAGGTGTGGGCTTCACGGCCCTTCCTTGGATTTGTGGAAGTGGTAAGGATGTACCCAAGCACACCAGGCCGGCCCTGGGCACCCATCCCTGCTCTGCCAAAAGCTGTGAGGGAAGCAGGAGGGACTCCAGAAAGAAATCATGGCCCTGCCTCTGTCAGGGGCAGCCACAGCAGCTCCAATAAGTCACCCCCTTCTGAAGGAGAAAGAGAAGGAGGAAAGGAGGGGAAGGAAGCAGGCGAAAGAGAGAAAGGAGGGCAGGGGAGAGAGAGGGAGGGATGGAGGGGAGGGGGAAACAGAGGGAGAAGGGTAGGGAGGGGGCAGGGAGGGAAAAAAGAAGAGGGCAGGGAGGGAGAGAGAGAGCTCGCCAGGGAGACAGGCTATCTAAAGACCAAATGCTGGCTAAAGTCCTTATCAGGAAGAAAAATTTTTAAATGCATGAACTCTATTTATACCCTGAATAAACAAGATAATTATGTGTTCATTTTATAAGTTGTGCCTTGATTTCAAGATCACCAGTGGCCATGAATGTTTGGATTTCATATAAGCATGTTTAAAAGCCATGGGTCTCGACCCTCCGACCAGGAAGCTAAGCTTAGTCAACACTTTCACACTGTGATCAAGGCGTAAAGCAGAGAGTTGAACAAACTAACATTTCACTCTTGGAATTGAAGTATAAGCAGAAGAACTGATGAATCTGCTAATTGTTCCATTGTTCTCATCTGCTCTCGACATTGGCATATACCCCTTGTGTCACCCAAAGTACATCTTTTGTATACATATGAAAAGAAAAATGAGGATGACCCTGACGAATACAAAGTGTGTGGGGGGGAAGGGGGGTAGGTTAAAGGGCAATCCCTTTTTTATTATTCTTTTAAAGGCCAACGTGCTGTGCACAGTTCTCAGCTCTGGCTTGAGATGTGAGCAACGCACCTATAGCTGAGCACTAGAGCGGGCCAGGCAGCCTGGACACCCACCCAGAGCTGTCACTGGGGTGCCTCCCTCTCTGAGGACACTGTGAGCCCCAACTAAGAGAAGGGCAGCGTCCAGTTCTAGTCTCCCTGCCTACTCCCGTGCCCACTGCCCCAGGTCAGTGTCATAGTGTACATGGTCTTCCCCACGCTCATTTCTGCACTGTGTCCCGGCTCATCGTGAATACTCTTACCCGGCAGGCATCCTTCACATTGAGCTCTGACTCACACCTTCACTCACACTGACTTACATCCCAAGTCCCAACAAAACGGAGCTATTTGTCACCCCAACACCAAGCCCACCCCCAGTTTTCCCACATCTCCCCCTTTCCTGCCCCACACCTGGAATGGGCACCTTAGCCCCTCCAGATACGCCCCTCCCCCCAGGCCCAAATGCATCTGGCAAGTCCCCACCGTCTGCAAATAACTTCTCTCTGGTCTTCCCCTCGCCTCAGCTTATGAAAATCTTCCTGGTCCCCAAGAAGTGCCAACTTCTCCATGAAGTTCCTCCTGAGCCACAAGAAGGGTTTGGTTTTCCTTTCCTAAAATGATCTGCAGTGCTGAGCACAGAGAAGGCCCACAACCATCATTAGCTCCCTTATCGCTGGTCAGCATCTTATTCCTATTGCTCTGATCAACTGGTCCCTCCCCAAGTCTGTATGCACGGCTCTCTCTTGAATCTCTGTGGTGGCCCAAGCCACATGCCCTTCGTGACTGGCACCCTGTGCAACCTCTCTGCTCTGTATTTGTACCCACGGGTTGCTTAGGATGGTGGCAGGGCTCTTGCATTCTGTTGACTGTAATGAAGGATCACACTCCTTACCTCCCTTTAGGACCAGTGTGAGTGAATTCTCGGGGATGGGCCTTGAAGCCCTGCTAACTTGCAGCCCTGAACAGAGCTGCCTCCTGGGGAAGCAGTGAGCTTGAGGACCCTCCAGGCCCAAATGCACACCTGCCCACAGGCCAGCTTCCCAGAAAAGCTGGACTCTGAAGGATTCTCCTCCACCGCAGCCCCAACCTCACCAGGTAATAGATGGCCTGTGGAGGCACCAAGACCAAACCAAGTTTTTAGTTGATTTCAACCCCCCTATTTCTCTCTGACTCTAAAACAAGAACCAATAATGGCCAAAGAGTACATTTTAAGGGGAATGAAAGCATAATTTGGCCTTGCTGAAGGTTAAACCTCAAATACAGAACTTATTTTAAAATTCTATTTCAACTGCCCTCCTAAAAGCAGAAAGGGCAGTGGCTCTTGGCCTGTGTATCTTTCTTCAAGGCCCTGGATCCTTTTAGCCCAACTTCACTAAGATGGAGCCGTTGTGAAGATCATCGCAGACTATGAGAGCCAGCACCACTGCGTGACAATTGATGGCACACACACACACACACATGCACAAATACACATACACACACACACATATGCCTGGTCTCCCCCATAGGTTACAAATACGGGGAGATACAGAAGGAAAAACAAGACTTTCCACCACCCCCGCTTTCTCTACCACATGGTCTGTACCTCGCACATAAAGACCATCTGGGTCAGTGAAAGAGAAAATTCATTTTTTGTCCCTTTCTTACTGATAACACACCATTACGTATACAGATATTTAATTCTTACGTAAAGTTAAAAGGTTTGTGTTCATTCTACTTTTTTTGTGCGGAATCTTCCTTTTTAATTTTAATCAGAGTACCTCAAAACAAAGACAATACAAGCAACACTGCAAAACCATCAAAATAAATAACTATTCTCGACTTTTTTCACCCTTTTCAGAAGGAAGAAAAGGAACCAGTGATGGGACTACAGAAAGGAAAAACGTCCCCCTTAGAAAGTGGCCTTTTCCTCAGTTTACCGCAGTGCTCAGAGAGAGGGAGAGAGAACCCAGGTTCTAGAAAGGGCAGGCTTGGTGAAGAAAACTTCCCACTGAAAGAGTCCTGGAGTAGCCGGGACAAGATGGGCATGGCCAGCCCACCCAGGACCTCAGTCTGCAGGCCTGGACTCAGAAGCAGCAGGGAAGCAGCTGGAACATCTTCCCGTGGGCAGTAGATCTGGGCCTGCCTGGAGTCTCTGTGCTTCCCTGGGCCAAGCACAGTACTCCGTGCAGACCGCCTTTACAAGAGCGCCCTGGATACCTGCCTGCCTGGCTTCTAGGACAGGCACCCCTCTGCTCCGCAGGAGTCAGAGAACACTTAGCTCCAGGGCCCTCCTGAGCTTGGCAGCTCACATACCTGGGATGCGCTGTGGTCAAGGGGAGACCAGTATGGACGACAGTGAACTTGAACTTTTCTGAACTGAGCCCCAACCCAGATCCCTCTTACTGCGCTTCTTCAGCCGCCCAAGCCACACCGTGTGGGACAGACCAACGTCCACAGAAGGCCAGCAGAAACAAGCGAGGCACATTGGGTTAACATGCCACTTTTTTTTTTTTAACTTTTGTGGTGTCTATTTGCAAAGCTGACCTAATGCACAGCCTCACAGCTCTCAACCTCTGAAGGGCCAAGAGGGACACAGGAGGCTTTGTCTGGTGGCAAACAAAGGCCAAGTCATGGCAGAGTGGACCCTGAGGTGACGTGGGCCGCCCGCCCCCCACGAGGACGCCTGCCCTGCAAGGCCACTCGCCGGGCAGATTCAGAGGGAAGAGGCAGAAGGGGATGCGTGGCCAGCCTCAGCCTGGTCCCCACTCTGGGGAAGGGCTCACTCCAAGGGCTCGTCCCAAACCCAGGGAGAGCAGCCCTTCTTTGTCCCACGAGCTGGCACAAAAAGAAGAAATCCGGAAAGAAAGATCAAAATCACGTTCTGAACCTTAATTGACACCGGTCATTTTGACTTCACTAGGCCTCTCCCCTGACTCCCTCCTCCCAGAGGAAAACCCCCCCAAAGGTCTTTCCATTGTAACCTGGCTGCAGAGCAGAAAATGCCATTATTAGTTCCATAAACTAATCAAGCGCCATTAGAGGGAAAGAATACGACATGAAGCTTTTGTTTTCAGATATGAAAGAAAGAAAGAAAGAGAGAGGGAGAGAGAAAGAAGAAAAGAAAACCCATCAGCAGCAGGAAAATCAGAAGCAAGGGGAAACGTCACCCAGACACCAGGGAGGCGGCTCAGGCTGCTGCCGGATGGCAAGAAGGGTTAAATTTATGTTCCATTACAAGTCCCCTTTTTTTGGTTTCATCTTCTCAGTAAAACACATAACTTAAAATGAAATCAAATATTAAAAATGACAGACTATATAAGTGCTGTGAGTAACTTCAGGTCACGGAGGGAGGGAAAAGCCGGCAAGTTGTCAGGCACTATCTGTCAGAGTGAATTAGAAACAATCAACAGAGACTGAAAGGGAAGGTGATTGTTATTAAGCAGCGGGGCTGTGAGCAGGCTCCCCAGATGTGGTCATGCATATAAAGGACAGGAAACAGCAGTTTAATTCAGGAAGCCCTGGCGAACAGGGCAGCAGAGAGGAGAAAAGTCCTTTGTCGCTAATAAGCTGGAAGTTACTTTGATAACAGCAGGGTTAGACTCGAGAATAAAACACATTTCTTTCACTACCACACACCATTAATATCACAGAAATGTGGTCGGAAGAAATGCCTGGCTCAGACGGATTAGCCACTGGCCTCCCCAGCAGCCGCCCGGGGAAAGCCAGACCCGGGTCCCCTTCACCTTCCAGGGCCAGGCTCTCTCTGACCATGACCACCTCGGACCGACTGTCATATGTCAGCAATGTCATATGACCAAAGAGAATAACGATAGTATTTCATTATTTCCCAGTGTCAGGCCCTCTCGTTGCCGTGGCCTGTGGGGAAGGTGCGAGCCCGGTAAACAGCCTGGATATAATGAAGTCCATGTATGCGGCAACGACAAACAATTTTATATGCAGACAAGGCCCGATTTCATAAGAAATTACTTATGCAGGCGTTCTGCAATTATCCTGTGATACTTTCAGGCAACAGTCTGACAGCAGTTGTGCAAACAATAAAGGGATTACAGAAATAAAAACAAATAATATTACACACACAGAAACTCCATGTTGCATGTGGACGAGTGAAGGGAGTGTACAAGGATGAGTGGGAGCCAGGCAGGGGCCAACAGGAAGTGAGGTCCGGAGACCAGCGACCCCTTCCCAGCACACAGACAGTCCTGATGCAGAGCGTCCTGATGGAACCACCACAGGCAGATGTACGGGATCTTCCCCTATCGCAGGGGATGCTGGCCCACCCGCCAGCCTCTCAGGGGAGCTGAGGACCTGGGCCACCTTTGCAGGATAGAGCAGAGTCAGGGACCCGGACAGGCACTGGGCGGGCCGAGTAGCCTTGCCATGTCTCTCCCACACCAGGTGGCCTCTCAGGATAAAAGAATCTTCTTGCACTTCTTCCCAAGGTCAACACAGGCCACCCATGTCCAGTGGCAGCCAGAGTTTCCGGTCAGCTAGGTGAAGCGTCAGGACCACCCCATTTCAAACACAGGTGAGCAGAGTGAGTGGATCGGCTATGCACGAGGACTAAGTCGGGACTCTGAGGGAGCCACGGCGTGTGCCCACGCAGCCCCACAACTGGCATGAGGAGGGGTCATCCTATCACCCGCTCCCTGGGGGCAGAATCCCACGCCATGCATCACCCTGTCCCCATATCAGACACGGGTAGGTACCCTATAACTCAGGTGTTGGGGAGACACAGAGTGAGGTGGGATGGGGAGGCCTGCAGAAGGGGATCCTGACCACCTTTCCAGGAAGGTGGGTGTTCCCACTGCTGCACCTCTTGCCGGCATCAGCCCACCCCATGTAACCAGGGACCTCCCAGGCCTCTCTGCAGGGAGAGAATGGCGCTGAAAATGTCACCTTCCTTTCCCACTGCCTGTGCTTCTGGAGGCTGGGCTGGGCTGCGGGCAGCTCAGGTCAGCCCTGGCCGGGTCTCATCGCATGCCCGCTGTATGTATGAGCCTGTGCTCAGCAGAGCTCTGCTTGGTCCACAGAAACACTTGTGTTTGATAAGTTGCCAACATTGGAGGAAAAGAACTCGTTTTTTTAAACTTTTTTCCTTAAGAACTATGAAGACCTGGGAAAATTCAGCCCACATTTCCAAGTGCAGCTGATGAGAGTTGAGTGGCCCCCTGCAATGGGATCAGCTCTCCCCCACCCACTCGGCACACATCCAGCTTCCTGCATTTCCCACCTGGACCCTGAAGTGGGGTTTAGGAGAACTCCCTAGAGAGAGACGCCCAGGCTGGGCCAAAACCTGTCTAGGTGCCTTCTGACAACACACTCTGGGGCAGAATCCAAGCTCTCCCCTGGCCAGGCTGCCTTCAGCACTGACCACCTTTGTCCAAAACCCTAAGCATCTTGTATCCCTAAAACAAGCCTACTGGAATACCTGCAGGGCACCTTCAAGTTACCTGTGCAGGTATAAGGAACTCATAACCAGAGTCCTGGCCTCGTTGTGTCCTGGGTGTTGACATAAATCATACTAGGCAGGCCTTGGGCTTTGCAATCCCTGCATTCCAGAAAATTTGGAAAGAAATGTGCATTTGCTATATATTGAGTTTGCTGAAACCAAGGTGCAAGAAATTCTAATAAATACAATATGCAGAGGTGAGGGGTTAGTCCATCGATACATCAGTGAATGACTGCAGACCACTCGCAGCATGCCAGGACTGTCCTGGGAGCTGTGCAAGCTCCCAAGGTGACCAGGACACCAGCCCTTCCCCCTGCTGGTGCCTTCTTTCAGCCAAGAAGGTCCCTGGAGCTGTCTGGAACTGCCTGAGGGATGGCCTTTTGTGCCCAGGTGAGAATGACTCTGCCCATGGCTCGCTGTGTGGTCTTGAGCAAATCCCTTGCCCTCTCTAGACCCCAGTCCCTTCACCCAGAAAATAAAGGTACGTTTGATAGCAACAGTTTCTGCTAGCCCTAGGGGTCTATGGATCTAGGAGTTACCTAGAATTTCTGTTAAACAGAGTCCTGTTTAACAATAGCACCTGTACTACCCAAGGGAAAAGATGCCTAAACCATAACCACCAAGAATCTTCAAACTCATTCAACACGTTATTAGATGACCCACAAATCAGCACTGACAAAGAAGTGATCGCTATCAGTTTGGAGTTAACACTTCCTGGTAGTGAATGGAGCATGTTTACACTTCCCTGAGGCCTGCACAGACAGGCAAACCTGATCAAAGGGAGCCCTAAAGGCTTCCACTTGCATCTGCCCGAGCCCACAGCTGTGGAGGCTCAGCTGGGTCCAGTTGTTGTTTAGTCACTCAGTTGTGTCTGACTCTTTCTTGACCCCATGGACTGTAGCCCACCAGGCTCCTCTGTCCATGGGATTCCCCAGGCAAGAATACTGGAGTGGGTTGCCATTTCCTTCTCCAGTGGATCTTCCCAACCCAGGTACTGAATGTGCATCTCCTGCATTGCAGGCAGATTCTTTACCACTGAGCCACCTAGGAAGCCCAGAAGAGGAGCCAAAGGCACTGTCATGAATCACAGTGACCCCCATGCAACTGGCCACTTTTCCTATACCCACGGTTCCTGAAATTCCTGACTCCCAGTTTTACACTAGTCACAAGGACATCCCTCTTGGTAGAAAATTGAGGCCACAGCAAACAACCCACCAAGACTTGGTCCAAGTCACTCGCAGAATTCTGGCTCTAGGAGCATTCCCACACCTGGAAAGGGGGGTTTCTCAAGACATGCTCTTTGGTTAAAAGCAGCTTAAAAGTAAAAGAAAGGCAATAGTCCTTGTCATGGTCTACAAAGGCATGTCTATCCAGGCCCTCCAACCCACCCACCCTCTCCCCAGAGCTCATGTCCTCCAGCCTCGATGGCCTCCACTTTGTCCCCCACACATACTGGCTTCTTCCGTACCACAGGACCTTTGCACATGCTGCTCCCCCTGCCAGGAATGCTCTTCCTCCAGACCTGCACTGGCTGGCTCCCCCATGTCCTTCAGATCTCTCATTTCCAACGTGCCTTCCATAGGAGGGCCATCCCTCACCCTCCAAGTACAGACACGCCCCCTCCCCCTGTGTCACGCCAAACGTCATTTCCTCATGGCACATATCAGTCTCTGACATCATCTTATCCATGGCTGTCTTGTTTACTGTGCCCTAGCCCCAGTCTTGTCCAAGACTATACCCAGGGCCGCTCTGTAGCCAAGGGATCATGTTCTGAGATCAGAAAGAAGCACGAGCAAACCTTCACCTCGCCATCCAGCAGCTGCGTGGCCTGGGGGAAGCCACTCAACTTCTCTGACCTCAGTTTCCACATCTGGAAAATGGAACCAATAAGATCATCTACCTGCAATGGAACTGATGAGTATTAAGATAACCCCAAGAAACTCTTGTAGTTCACTCTACCTTCCCTCTGGAGTTAAAATTATCTCTGATTTTCTTTTTCTCTCAGGCAAAATGAGAGTACTGGGATCTTTCTTTCCTACCTCATCGCTGCATACTGAGGAGTTTGCAGGGATCCTTACCTCCATGAGCCTGGAGAGCTCCCGGTGAAGATCAAACACGACGCAAAGCCCCACACACATATGCAGGGCTTATCATCATTATCACACAGAAATTACAATTATTCACTCCCTCCTCTGTGCTCCCAAAGTACCGCTCCTGCAGCATTTAACTAAGGTAATTACTACTGCTGCGGGAAGGCTGTTGACTCACACGTCTGCACCAGGACACGGGGCTGCCTCGGGACAGGACCCTGAGTCCAGGGTCCTAAATGTGCCTCGGGGACAGCAGGAGCCACTCTGTGTCTGATGGAGAGAAGGTCTTATGGTCTCTGAGGGCCAATTCCTTCTAGAGGTTGCTGGGCCTCAAGACCGAGAATGGGGTCTTTGAAGGTAAAGCTGTGGAAGGCTGGACGGCCACACCACCAGGCTCTGCCTCCATTCCTTGCTGGGATCGCTCTGGAAAGCCATGTTGTGGCAGGACAGTAAATCATTTTCTGATGTGTATGAGGGATTCAGTTAGCATTAGATTGCTTAGCTGCTGCTGCTGCTAAGTCGCTTCAGTTGTGTCCGACTCTGTGCGACCCCATAGACTGCAGCCCACCAGGCTCCTCCGTCTCTGGGATTCTGCAGGCAAGAACAATGGAGTGGGTTGCCATTTCCTTTCCCAACGCATGAAAGTGAAAAGTGAAAGTGAAGTCGCTCAGTCATGTTCGACTCTTAGGGACTCCATGAACTGCAGCCTATCAGGCTTCTCCATCCATGGGATTTTCCAGGTAAGAGTACTGGAGTGGGGTGCCATTGCCTTCTCCAATTGCTTAGGGTTTCTATGTAATGGTGCTTTGGTCATCCCAAAGCTGTACTTTTATAGTATTTGACTTTAAAAATTCAAGTGTCTATTTCAAAGTATGGGGAGGGCATTGGTGGAGATGAATGGGAGTAAGATTTCCCCCAACAAGTACCTTCAGAAGTCCAGAAATTTCTCAACTGGCTCATCATAATTTCAGGCTCAAGGGTCTGAGAATCCTGTGTGCTGAGGAATCAGCAAAAAGCAAGAAAGGAGATGCC